>NW_022680839.1:0-66470 GCF_009764315.1 Trachypithecus francoisi
CCTCTGCTCCCTCTTTCCTGCCCACACCTGCTTCTCTCCATATATAAGGCATCAACACATGCTATTATGTTTCCTTTCTCATTGCCTTCCACAGCTTTCCATTTCAGTCACAGCCACAGCTTCACTGAAGTACTTCTACACTATTCTACGGACTCCGAACTCCTTCTTCCAGTCTTCTAGGCTCATCTACCTTCCGAAAACACTTCTTCCATCTTGTCCTGTCCTGTCCCTTCCTTCCTTTAAGTCTCTGAGTAGGGGTAGAGGAAAGGGGGTCTGTGTCAAGATGCCTTGGGAGTTTTTTCTAAATACGTAGACCTGAACATAGCTCTTCCTTCCTCCACTCTGGCATTCTTATGCATCATGTGAAAAAGTTTCTCCAGGTGATGCTTTTCTCCCTGTCTCTCTCTCTCACACATCATTGTAAAGAATCCACATTATGAAAATTTAGCTATTTTATAGACTATAAAACTCCCTCAAGATAACTGGTATTTCCTTGTAAGCACATGTAGCTTTATCCCATTTACTTAAAAAATTGCTTTTTAAAACAGTTTTATTGTGGTATAATTGACATTTGACAAATTGCATGTATTTAAAGTGTGCAATTTGATCAGTTTTGACATAAGCATACAGCCGTAAAACCATCACTGCAGTCAAGAACATATCCATCACCTCCAAAAGTTACGCCGTTCCCATTTATAACTCCCCTTTCCCTCCCCTCAGCTCCCAGTCCCTGACTCTGGTCATCTCCAGACAATCACTGATCCCTTTCTGTCAGTATGGGTTACTTTGCATTTCCTAGAATTTTATAAAAATTGAATCACCTAGAATATACTCTTTTTTGTCTGACCTCTTTCACTCTCCATAATTAATCTGAGATTCATCCAAGTCCTGCATAGTATTCCACTATATAGATGTATCATACTTTGTTTATCTGATCGCTTGTTGATGGATTTTTTGATCACTTCCTGGTGTTGGCTAATATAAATGAAGTTGCTATGAACATATGTGTACAAGTCTTTACATGGATATATGCTTTTATTTTTCTTGGGTAAATGCCAAGAGTGGAATGATTGTGTCACGTGGTAAGTGTATGTTTACTTAGTTAAGAAACTGCCAAACTGTTTTTTGAAATAATTCTACCATTTTACATTCGAAGTGTAAGACAGTTCCATTTTGCATGCTCTCCTCACCCTCACCAACACTTGATATGTTCAGGCATTTTAATTTTAGACATTCCAATAAATCATGGCATCTCATTGAGCTTTTCGTTTACATTTTCCTTATGGCTAATAGTAATGAGCATTATCTCAAATGCTTATTGGTGTCTGTATAGCTGCTAAAGTGAGTGTCTAGTCAAATCTTTTGCCCAATTTTTAAAAGTTAGGTTGTTTTCTTATGAAAGTCTGAGAGTTCTTTATATATTCTGGACACAAAGGGATGGCAGTGTGAGACGGACTTGGCCCATCATTGTTGGTTTTGAAGATGGAGGAAGCGGGACACAAGCTAAAAAATGCAGGTGGCAGGCTGGGCGCAGTGGCTCACGCCTGTAATCCCAGCACTTTGGCAGGACTAGGCGGGAGGATCACGAGGTCAGGAGTTTGAGACCATCCTGACTAGCACGGTGAAACCCGTCTCTACTAAAAAACCACAAAAAATTAGCCGGGAGTAGTGGCGGGTGCCTCTGGTCCCAGCTACTCGGGAGGCTGAGGCAGGAGAATGGCGTGAACCCGGGAGGCGGAGCTTGCAGTGAGCCAAGATGGAGCCACTGCACTCCAGCCTGGGCGACAGAGCGAGACTCTGTCTAAAACAAACAAACAAACAAACAAAAAAAAAAAATGCAGGTGGCCTCTAAAAGCTAGAAAAAGTAAAGAAATTGATTTTCCCCTAGATCCTCCAAAAATGACACACCCCTGCTAACATATTTTAGCCCAGTGGGACTCATTTCAGACTTCTGACTTCTAGAACTCTAAGGTAATAAAATTGTGTGGTTTTAAGCTACAAACTTTGTGGTAATTTTTTACAGCAGTCATAGAAAACTAAAACAGATTTTCAATTGTTCAAGCACCATTTGTAAACACTATCATTTTTATACGGAATTCCCTTTTTTTTCATTCTTGAAAATCAACAATAGCAATCGATGATATACGTATGAGTCTGTTTCTGGACCCCATTCTATTCCATCAATCTATTTGTCTATCTTTACAACAATATCACATTGTCTGGATTACTATAGCCTCATAAGTGCCTTGAAATTGGGTAGTGTAAGTCCTCCAACTCTCTTATTTTTAGTTGTTTTGGCTTTTCTAGGTTCTGTTCATAAAATCAACTTGTAAATTTCTACAAAAAAAAGCCTATTGGGATTTCATTGAATCTGCAGATCAGTTTGGGAAAAATTAATGTCCTAAGTATTTTGAGTCTTCGCAAAATTCCATGACACTGTATTTCTCTCCATTTGCTTAGATCTCCTTTCATTTCCTTCAGCAATGTATTTTATCTTTGAGTGTATGGGTCTTACATATTTTAAAAATTAGACTAGGCCTTCAAATTTCATATTTCCATGCTAATATAGTGATGTTTTAAAATTTCAAGTTCTAAATCTTCATCTCTAGGTTATAGAAATACAATTTAATTTTTATATTGATCTTGTATCCTGAAATCTTGCTAAACTCATTATTAGATCTACTAGTTTTAAAAAATATATTTCATGGAATTTTCTAAGTAGCAATCATATCATCTTTGAATACAGACAGTTTTACCTCTTCCTCTTCAATCTGGGTGCCTTTAATTTCTTTTTCTTATTGCACTGTACATCCAGTACATTGAATAGGGATAGGAGTAGACATCTTGCCATCCTTTGATCTTAGGGAAAAAGCTTGCTGTTAACTACAGATTTTTGGTAGATGCCCTTTATTAAGAGACCCCCTTCTATTCCTAGTTTGCTGAGAGTTTTGGTCAGAAATGCATATTGGATTTTGACAAATTATTTTCCTGCACCTGCTTAGATGATCATGTGGTATTGCTTTTCTAAATTTTAATTTAATTTTTTTGAGACAGGATCTGACTCTTGTGCCACCATGCAAGCTACTTTTTGTATTTTTTGTAGAGATGGGTTATGCCATGTCGCCCAGGCTGGTCTCGATATTCTGGGATCAAGTGATCTGCCCACCTCGGTCTCCCAAAGTGCTAGGATTACAGGCGTAAGTCACCATGCTCTGACTGGTATTGCTTTTCCAATATGGTATATTGGTTTCCTATGGCTGCTGTAACTAAGTAGTGCAAACTGGGTAGCTTAAAATAATAGAAGTTTATTCTGTCACAGTTCTGGAGAGAAGAAGTCTGAAATCAAGTGTTAGAATGGCCGTGCTCCCTCTGAGACTCCAGGTAGAATCTTTCTTTGCCTCTTCCTAGCTTCTGGTGGTGGCTGTCAGTTCTTGGTATTCTTTGCTGCTGCGTCATTCCAATCTCTGCCTCTGCCATTACATTTTTCCCTATGTGTCTCTGTCTTCATATGCAATTTTTTTTTTCTTCTTATCTGGACACCAGTCATATTGAATTAGGGTCCATCCTAGTGATCTCATCCAAACTTGATTATATCTGCAAACACCTTATTTCCAAATAAGGCCACTTTCACAGCTACCAGGGGTTAGGACTTTAACATACCTTTTTTGGGAAATACAATTCAACCCATAACATGTAAGTTACATTGAATAGTTTTCCAAATGTTAGACCAACCTTGTATATGTGGGATAAACCCACTTGGTCATGATGTATTATCCTTTTTATGTATTGTGGATTTTATTTGCTAAAATTTAATCAAGAAGTTTACATTACATTCCTAAGAAATATTCCTAAGGAAGTAGTCTACATTTTTTTTCTTATGTGGCCTTTGTTTAGTTTTGGCATCAGAATAATGCTGGCCTCATAGAAGTAGTTGGGAAATATTCCCTCCTCTTCACTTTTCTGGAACAATTTTTATGGAATTGATATTATTTCTTCCTTAAATGTTTCACAGATTTACAAAAAAAAACATATGAATCTTGAATTGTTTTGTGTGTGGGTGTGTGGGGGGGAAGCTTTTAAGCTACAAATTTAATTTGTTTAGTAGATAAATAGCTATTTAAGTTAGTGATTTCTCCTTGAGTGAACTTTAGTAGTTTGTGTCTTTCAAGAAATGTGATCATTTTATGAAAGTTGTCAAATTTGTCGGCATAAAGTTGTTTATTATATTCTCTTATTATTATTTTTACATTTTGGAATCTGTAGTGATGCCATCTCTCTCATTCCTGCTGATAGTAATTTGAGATTTTTCTCTTATTTTCTGATCAGTCTGGGTGGAATTTTTTTATTTTATTGATCTTCTCAAATAACCCACTTTAATTTCATTGATTTTTTTTGTTTTCCTGCTATTTTATTGCCTTCTGCTCTGATCTTTTTTATTTCTGTTCTTCAACTTCGATTTCACTTGCTCTTACAGTAGGATAGGAGCTTATTGATGGGAGATCTTTATTTTCAAAATAGGTATTTAGCATTATAAATATCTTTCTGCTTTAGCTGCATCCCACAGATTTAGGCTGCATTAGCTGCATCCCACAGGTTTTTATAAAATGTGTTTTCATTTTTATTTACTTTGAGAGTCTTTCTAATATCCCCCTTTGAATTCTTTTTTTGGTGGGGGCCGGCAGGGGACAAAATCTCACTGTGTCGCCCAGGCTAAAGTGCAGTGGCACAATCTTGGTACACTGGAACCTCTACTTCCTGGGTTCAAGTGATTCTCATGCCTCAACCACTAGAGTAGCTGGGATTACAGGCATGCGCTACCATGCCCGACTAATTTTTGTATTTTTAGTAGAGATGGGTTTCGCCATATTGGTCAGTCTGGTCTCAAACTCCTGGCGTCAAGTGATCCCTGGCCTCAGCATTCCAAAGTGTTGGAATTACAGGCATGAGCCATGGTGCCCAGCCCATCCTTTGAATTCTTAGTAGCTCATGTGTTATTTAGAAGTATGTTATTTACTTTCCAAATATTTGGGAGGTTTTTCTGGATTCTTTTTGTTATTGATTTCTAGTTTAATTCTATTGTGGTCAGAGAACATACTCTGCATGATTTTTTTTTTTTAAAAACCAACTTAGGTATAATTTATATACCACTTTGCATGATTTTAATCCTTTTAAATTTATTGAGATTTGTTTTATGGCTTAGCATATGGTTTATCTTGATAAATGCTACCTGTGCATTTGAAAAATGTGTATCTGCTATTATAAAGTGGAATATTCTATAAATGTCAATTAGGTTAGGTTGGTTGATAGCATTGTTCAAGTCTTCCATATCTTTACTGATGATCTGTCTCCTTATTCTATTAATTACTGCATTTTACAGATATTAAATTGTCTGATTATAATTATAAATTTTTATATTTCTCCTTGCAGTCCTATCAGTTTTGCTTCAGTTACTTTGAAGCTGTCTTATTAGATGCAAACACTCTTAGGATTGTTATGTCTACTTGATGAATTGAAATGTCCCTCTTTATCCCTGGTAATATTCTTTGCTCTGAAGTCTTCTTCAATATTAATATAGCCATGAACATTTAACACTTAAATAGAAATTGCCAAATTTCCTCTCAAAAAGTTTGTCATTATATAAGGTGTTCCCCTATTCTTGTCTATATCTTGAGATTTTGATATGACCCTTCCTCTAAAAATGTAATGTTTCTTCTGAATTGGGATGAGCTAATGCCTTGCCAGGCCACTGATTCTTTAGCTGCACAATGGTGGCAATTAATTAATAGCAGCTCTGCCATCACATATGTGTGTCAGGTGTAGGGGAGCAGACCAGGGGTTAGGCACAGGATTAAGGGGAAGAAAGATTTTGAAAAGACAAATGAGAAGTATTTTCATTGTCAGAAAAGGCATAGGCAAAGGGGCATCTTAAGCCAGTTCAAGATACTAGGGCCAGATGAATTAGATCTCAGGGCAGTGAACTTGTGATGTCAGAGTCACTACAGAGGTCTGATAGATGTACTCAAGGGTGGAGACAGATCTGATAGGTGTATCCAAGGTTGGAAACAGGTACTTTTTTAAATGGGTGAAAAAAAAAAATAGACTATTTGTGTCAGTGAAGAACGTGATGAGTACCGGGAGCCAGAAAGTGTTCACTAAAAACTAATTTAATTCATTTTATTTGCTGCTAGGGTTACCCAGTTGGTGGATCTGCCTTGGCCCCAAGAGAGAGGTGGAACCAAAGAGGTTACTGGAGACAAACAGATCCAGGAGATGCTGTCTGATGGGCTTCGGGTCATCAACTTCAGACCAGTACCTGGTTTTCCTATTAGGCGTGTTTTAACACATTAGGTCAGGCCACCACTTCTCCACCTGTCTGGATGAGGCAACAGCCAAGAGCGCTCAGCATACCTTATTAAGTACTTAGGTCTAAAGACCCTCTGTTTGGTGGTCTCTGCAGTCACTAGAACCATATACAGACTACTGGCTAATTATTGTTGAATTATTGCTTTAAAACCAATGGGCACAATACAATCACCGCATTAATTACCCCATACAGCATCTGTTTTCTTTTTACAGTCATCCCCACTCCTCCCCAGGCCCTCTCCCCACTTTAATTGAAATTCAGCTTGCTGTAACACCTCCTTTCTCCTGGCCAACTGGATCTCTCCATTCACATGAGGGAGAAGAACAAAACCGAGAAGGCCCCAGGGATTAGAGAGTTTTGACAGCTGTCCAAGAGGAGCACGAAGATACAGGCTAAGTACGGAGGCAGGACAGAGACAAACGAGGGACAAGAGAGTGACGGAGGGAGGGAGAGGTAGGCAGGGAGACATCACAGGAGCATTAAACTGGACAAAGAGTCACAGAGACAGGCGGAGATGTTTAAAGGGGCGCTGAAAAGGGGAAAAGGACGAGAAGAGACAAAAAGGAGAGAAACTGTGGCGAGCTGGTGAGGAAAATGTGAGAGGCTCAGGAGGGCAGGGAGACAGAAGAGAGTTCATCAGGAAGGAGGGGAAGAAAGGCCGGCCTGTAGGGACAGGTCAGTCCAGCTTGGGGACCGATCTGAAGATCCGGAGAAGGCGGGCGGGCAGCCTGGTATTCCCCTCACACACCTAGGAGTGGAGTGGGCGGAGGAGGTGGCCGCGGGGCCGGGAGGAGCCCCGGCGGCGCAAGCGGAGAAGCTGAGTGCGCAGCGCCGGGTCCGCAGAGCCCCAGGACTAACCTGGCTTGCGCCTAGCAGCCCCGGGCTCGCCCGGCGGCCCCGCCCCCTCCTCGCCCGGGGCTTTTCCTGCGGAGCTCAGGAAGCCGGCCTAGCACAGCCTCGGGACTTGGGCTCCGCTCCTCGGGAGGCCGGCGCGGGGTCGCTGGGACAGGGGCTGTCGGCGCCGCCGGGGACCTGCAGCGAGCCCTCGGCACGGGCCGGAGCTTCAGTTCAGCTCAGCGCTCCCGGGGTCATTGTTGGCCGGGACTGAGGGAGCGGGAGCAGGGGTAGGAGCCGGGGAGGCGGCGGCGGCGGCGGGAGCCAGAGGGGGAGCCAGAGAGCGAGCGAGCGAGCGAGCGAAGGAGGGAGGTAGCGAGTGAGCGAGTGAGCGAGGGAGGGAGGAGGTAGAGAGACAGGGAGGGTGGGAGGGAGGAGAAAAAATAAATAGGAGAGAACGAAACAGGGCTGAACAGGCAGACGGGCGGGCATTAGAGCCAAGTGCCGCTGCTGGGGGAGAGCGGGAGCTCAGGCAGCCCGCACCCCAGCCCCGGGCCTGGGCCACATCCAGACAGCAGGCGGCCAGCGCCCTGGGGAAGCGGTACCGTGGGGGAGCCGGCGGCAGGCCCGCCGCGCGCCTCCGCCTGAGGGAGGCTAGGCGTCCTCTGCCCCAGCCCCGCCGCCCAGCGCCTGCCCTCGAAGCCCCGCGGCCGCCCACGCCCTCCTCCCATCAGGCGCCTAGCAGCCCTCGGCCCAGGGCTTCTCCGGCCCCCGGCTGCCCGCGGACGCCCTCCCGAGTCATGATCCCCCCATGAGGGAGCAGCGGAGGAAGGAGGAGCAGCCGACTCGGACGTGGACGCCTTTTTCCGGACAGGTAAGCTGGACAGGGCGCGGGGGGCCAGGGCTGAAGGCTGCGGCGTCTCGGACAAGTTTGGGGAAGGAGGGCTGTTGCTGCCGCGTGCGTGTTGGGGGCAGTGGCCCCTCGGCGTCGGGGCGGGAGTTGCCGAGATTCTGGTTGTTATGGCAGTGCTGACTGCGTTTGGGGAGGGCGTGGGGGCTGGGAACTCCGCGCCCCTCAGCCTTCATCCCAGTTGCGGGAGTCTGTGTTGGGAAGGCGGGAGGCGGTCCCCTCGGGCCGCCTTCTCCCGGAGCGCGGGGATGGGCGGTGTTGGCTCACTTTGCAGCGCGCCGCTCCGGCTACCAGCGTCCCGGCCCCTCCCTTGGCTCCCCCTCCCCCGTGCCTGTCAGCGGGGCTCCGGGCGGCAGCCCTGGGCCGGCACCCCTCCTCGCCGTCGGGGGCCCGGGGCCCTGATGTGCACAGAGGGCCGGCGGGGACCCGGAGCCGCGCCGGCTGCAGACTGACAGGAGCGGGGCGGACCACATCGGTCTCGCCTGGTGCGTGTGGGGAGCCGGCCCCTCTGACTTGAGAGGCAGACCCGGCTGGCAGGGCGGTGGGCACCTCGGATCTCTCTCTCTCTCTCCTCTCTCTCCTCTCTCTCTCTTACACAAACAGCCGAGCATCCAAAAGCATGGATTCTAAAGACGTGGAATCTAGGGACAAGGTTCTGGGGGCTAAGCGATATCCAGAAATACTCATTATGAAGCAGAGGAGGGAAGATATGGGAACTCATAACTGGGGCTAGAAACAAATTGACCAATCAAAAACCCACCTGACCCCCCTTGCCTCCCAACTGGGGCAAAAGTCCGCATTTTCTTAGCTCTGGGGGAAAAATCTTGAAGTGTGAGCCTTTCCACCTTCCCTTTCAGGACCCCACTTTTACCTTTTGGTGCCCACTCCTCTTTCCCCTTTGTATCATCCAAACACTAGGTCCTGTCCATTTTCTATCCCAGGCACCTGTAGCAGAGCTCAATTCCTGGAGGCGTGCTTATTTCTGACAATAAATTCACACAGTGTTAATGGTGTTAATGGCCAATAACAGTCCAATGTGTTACTTTCCCCAGGGCCTTTCAAAACACAATGTGTGCTGCACATTATCTAACCCTGGCTCAAAACACAGAATAAATAGCAGACTGGGGTCAGTCTCCTGTGGGACTCCTATGTTGGGGATATTCTCCTTCCTCCTTGGGCAGCCCAGTGGCTGAACTAAGTCTGATGTGCACTTAGTATCAGAGAAAGGTTAAGTCCTTGGTGCATAAGGCTGGGAATGACTGATGACCTGTAACATGTTGCAAGAGGGGGTAGGTCAAGGACTACACCCACCCTGTGTGGCCCTCTATGCTTGGCTCAGTGACTCTCACCACACTTGTGGTCTCTAGCCTAGGCCCTTGCTAGGGATTCTTCTTTTTTGTTTATTTGTTTGTTGTTGTTGTTGTTGTTGTTGTTAATTTTTATTTTAGGTTCAGAGGTACATGTGCAGGTTATATAGGTAAACTGTGTGTCACAGGGGTCTGGTATACAGATTATTTCATCACCTGGGTAATGAGCACAGTACCTGATAGGTATTTTTTCTGATTTGCTCTGTCCTCCCACCCTCCACCCTCAACTAGGCTCCTGTATTTGTTGTTCCCCTCTTTGTGTCCATGTGTTTTCATTGTTTAGCTCCCTAATACCAGGGTTACCCCTTTCTTTCTGATGGAAAATTTTGTATGCACAAGGACCAAACTGGAAATTGCTTTGTCAAAATTCTGGCGTACTGCGCTTCTAATTAGGCATGTTTCAAATTATTCTGTCATTTTGGTTCCTTGTCATCTTCTGATTATTTTAGTATTTCAATCCCTTGACCAATTGGTTAAGCTAGATTCCCTAAATCTCACTTCCCTGTGTGCACATGGACACAGACACCCCACCCTACCCAGCCTACGATTCTAGATTGGTAGACTCCAGATTGTCTTCCTGGGAATTCTCTGTGCTAAGCCTGAGAAAGTGCGTTACAGTAATTTTATTGATCATACTTAGGAGACAGATGAGAGGAGATATGGGAACTGATAACTGGGACCAGAAACCAATTGACCAGCCAATCAAAAATAACTTTTCAATTCCCACTAGAGCCTTCTGCTGTCCAGGGTGCTGTGGAACACAAAAGAAATATTCAAAGTGGTCTCTGTCCTCAAAGAATTTTTGAAGAAGATTGACAATTACTGTTTACTTAGAGATTAATTGCTAAGTGTTGTGGTGCTGTAAGTTAAAAAGTTGGCAGAACTACAGAGGAGGTGGAACCTAGGGTGGTCCTTGAAGGGTGAATGGAGAATGGGCAGTGGCACATGGGAGTTTGGGCATTGAAGAGCCTCGGCTGACACAGAGGAAGATATAGGTTAGTGAGGAATGGGAAACAGGATTGGAGAAGTGGGGCAGGGTCAAATAGGGAGAGTCTTGAAAGCACAAGAGTGGAGATTGGATTTGATTCTGGGGCAGTAGGGAGTCATTATGGATTCTTGAGCAGTGACACATCACGAAGAAAGTGTTTGGAAAGGTTAATCTGGGGTAATATGATTGAATAAGTGGACAAAAGAAGGGTAGAATCTAGGGAGATGCAAAAGTGATCCGGAGCTGAGGGGGAGGAGCCTTGGTCTGGGTTGGTGGCAGAAAGGATGGGGAGTCAGGGATGACCTCGAGACACATTTTTAGAGGTATGAATGTGGGGACTTGTTAATAATCTACTGATGAGGGAGAGGAAAATGAAACCCATGAGGAAACTGAAGTATGTGGGTTGAGGAGCCCAGAGGACTGACAGTGTCTGACTGATGGACAGGTGTGGGCTGGTTGAAGACAGGAACTGGTTTTGCAGGGCAGATAATAATGTTAGCTTTGGACATGAAGCATGGGGGGCGACTCAGGGAAATCCAGGTGGAGTTGTTTTGTCAGCAGTTGGAAATGTGAGACCCAAGACAGGAGCATGGGCTGGAGGCTAGGGCTGTTGATGTTGATTTGGAAGGTTGGATGCAGCTGAAGCTTTGTGAATGCATCTGCTCTCAGAGGGAAGGAGTAGAGGAAGAAAGGGAAGGGCGAAAGTGAGATTTTGGGGTAGAAGTTCTTATTGCAGAAGTGGCAGCAGAGGAGACTTGATCCTGGAGACCCCAGGGAGTCAGTGTGGGCTCTGATGTGATGACAGCCTGCAGACAGGTTGAGCAGGAGGAGTGCTGGGGCATGATGAAAGAAAGAAAGAGCCTGCACGCTCCAGGAGCACACGATTAGAAGAGGTGTTCAGAGGAGGGATTTGGGGTGGTGAGTGGTAATCAGCTACTTGCAGAGTTTATCAGTGAAAGGAAAAAGAGGTGTGTGCTTAGCCAGAAGGGACGTTAGTATCCAGAAAAGGAATTTTTGTTTTTTATCAGAGTCATAGCAGGTTTGGAGGTGACAGGGAGAGAATGTGGGGAGATGAAAAACTGAGGAGGCTAGAACGAGTATAGAATTTGATACCTGAAGAAATGAGATAAGAATCAGTTTCCTAACAAAAGTAAGAGCTTAGCTTTAGTGAGCAGCAGAAAAACCTTTTTCTTTAAGGCACAAAGGAAAAAAAGTAAGAAGATAAATGAAAAGCGAGTGATGTGGAGATATTTTCTACCTCTGTCCTTCTGTTGAGCATTGGTTCTGTGAATCTAGACATTTTCAGCTGAAGTGTTTGCAGTTACTTGGGCTTCGGCCAATCTCAGACTCAACTCTGTCTTTCCAACTCCCCAAACTAGCTCTTCCTCTTGACTTTCTTAATTCTATAAGTGACATCTTCACTCTCCCAGTCATGATATTTAAAACCTTGGTATTGCCTGTGAGGAATCTCTCTCCTCCAACAAACCCTGTTGGATTATCTTTCATAGTTAGCCCTTGTTGTTCATCCACAGGACATGGCCCCAGGCCAGGCCCCATATGCCCCCCAATGGACTCCTTTCCTGGCCCTCATTTTCATCCCTCAGAAGCTGTTCCCTTAGCCCCACTCTAAGTTGGACCTGCAGACACTTTACACTTCCTAAAGCACTACTTTCATCACACCACTGCTTGCTGCTTGGACCCTCAGTGACCCCCCTAGTGCCTTCAGGGTCAAGTGTCGACCTCACAGCTCAGCTCCAGCCAGGCTGCTCTCCACACACTGCCCAAGGGCACCTGCATTCACAGTCTCCTTGAATCAACCACCCCGGCACCCTCCAAATCCAACACAGTCTTTAAGACTTGAGCCCTACCTTCTTCTGGGAGCTTTCACAGCTCACAATGACAGCCCTTTAAATTACTCACTGTCTGCACTCATTTTCTCACTTCATCGGTATTGTTTTGTTATTTAGCCTTTTCATACATGAAGGCTTGTCTCCCCCATTGAAGTTATTTGTTCTTTGGAGGTAGGAAAAAGGATCTTTTTAAAACCTTGTGATTAATCAAAAAACGCCTCCTCACAATATAAAGCAAACTTGGCAAAATGTAAGCAGCTATTGAATCTAAGTGATGGTTTGTTTGTATTCACTGTATGATTCCTTAAACTTTTTTCTTAAATAAGAACCCTATCACATCTAGATAGGGAAACTTAAACTGTTGTCATGTCCAGATCATATAGAAGGGAGATTTTGGAATAACAATCTATGTTTGCACGCAATTCTTTGAGTAAATATTACTGCCCAGTCTGTACATTGCCAGGTACCTAAAAAGGGAAGAGTCTCTTACTTCCTGAGCTTTCTTTTGCAGCAAAGGAAAAACATCTTTTTTTTTTTTTTAAGTTATGCTTGATGCTCCAGAGTTTAAACACGATGCTTAATTTAATGCTTATTGTCCCGTCTTGATCTCCTCCACTTTCACCCATTATGAACTGGACTTTTGGTTACCCCATTTTTCAGGAGCCTTTGTGGGAGTATTAGGAAGACTTTGTGTTTCTGGAAAGGGAACGTTGTTAATGTTTCTAATGTATTTTTATAGACTATGTCTACTATTAATATATTTTAGAACATATCGGTGACCTCCAGACCCCACAGCATGTAAGAGACAGAGCCAAGTTTTGAAGCCAGGCCATATGGTGCCAAAGCCTATCTCCATGCCAGGACACCATTCTTTTTCTGGGTGTCATCCAGCTTTTATTCGTAGCAGTGGCACTAAGTGTCTCTTTATTTCCTAATTCCAAATAAAACCCTCTTGTTTGGTTCCACATGTATTTCTAGACAAAGACATTTATTTTTAATTTGAAAGTTTCCTTCAAAATGAAATAATCTAATTTTCTAAATATGTTTACAAGGACAGTATGTGGCTACATCTTTTTAAATCCCCAATTTTCAGGAGGCTATGTCACTTTTCAACATGGTTGTTACAGTAATAGTCAGGGGCTGAGGTTTGGTGTGAGTACCTTTGTTTTAGGCGCCATCTCTGCTGGCTGTCAACAGGTGATTGATAGGCTGAGGGACAGCACTGCAGTGAGTCCATGCGCTCCACACGGTGCAGCTGAGGACACCAGGAGTAGACCGCATTCTACAGCACAAGTGCTTGTTGTAAAGAAGCAGACTATTTATTTAGAAAAACAGAAGAGCAGTTATTTTACTTTCTAAGACTTGCTGCCTAAAGGGTGGATAGCAACCTGGAAGCAAGGGCATCACCTGGGAACTTGTTAGAAATGCAGGATCTCAGGCCCCCTCCTTGCTGAATCAGAATCTGCATATTAAAAAAAAAGCCTCAGGCAATTCATTTGCACATTTTAAAAAAGCTGTTTTAAGCCTGTGAGTGTGTGTTTGTGTGTGTTTATTTCCTTTACTCCTTCTATGAAAGGACATCCTTTGTCACTTAGGTTAAACATTCTGCCTTAGACTTGTGTGGCCTTCTGTAGGCACGTAACTCCTTTGAGGTTCAGTTTTTCTTCTGTTAAATGAAGAAGTTGGACCAGATAAACTCTGTGATCTATCTTGGTTCTATGGTTTTAGTAAAAATCCCTAAGCAACAGAGCTTTGTGACAGTTTATTGCTTCTATTTAAAGCCACCTTTGGGCATTTACACATTTTTAGCCCTGTCTGCTTTATCCTATATCCAACTGCTAAAACCCAGTCTTCCAGAATGTGACCTACAGCCGCTTCCATCAGACTCACTCAGGGACATTGTGAAAATGCAGATTCCTGGGCCACAGCTTAGCCTTCCTGAATCGGAGTCACTGGGGACAGGTCCTAGAAATCCACAACTTTCACCTCTGCATTAGAGTGCGGTATTAACATTTTATTGCTACTTTCTAAATACAAAGGTCTCTAGGGGTTTTCTTCTCGCTTTCTCTTGTTTTTTAAAGTCACGTGCTTCCTTGGTGCCTTAGACAAATGGAGGCCCAATAGAAGAAAGGAGAATGCTGTGAAAGGAAGCTAGTTTGGAGAGGGGAGACATTGACTTCGTGGTAACAGCCAATGATTTGAATGAAATTGTCTAGAAAACATACCAGGCTGTGGTACTGAAGTATACGTAGAGAACTGGTGAGCTATGGGTTTGGGGGTGCCCTGATATATGTAGGGTTGGGAACCTGGTCACCTCGGAGCACTGAGGGATATAAAGGGGAAAAAATGAAATACATTTTAGTGTAAGAAGATATGTCTGAATAAGGCAGCAAAGTCTTCTGGGCAGTGGGAGCAGAGAGCTAGATGCACAGAGGACCTAAGGGTTCAGCTTCAAGGACTGCTCAAAGTTAGAGGGTGGGAGGAAAAGAGCAGTTAGTGAGTCCTCCCAGGAGAGCTTGGAGAGGCAGAGGAGAGTGAGAACAGCAGGAGAGAAGAGCATGGAGGTGGTCAGACACTATATGCCAGTCAGTCTGTCTCCAGAAGGAGTCGTGCACTTGGAATGAGGGTTTAGTGTCTTTAATCATGTCACAGCAGCCAGATTATATGTGATTTAAGAGGGCAACAGGAAGAGGAGCAGAGGAGGGGAGGATGACGGGGCCTGTGATTGTGGTGATGTACTACTCACACTTTTGCAGGACAGGGGAAACACTGGGTCATTTCGAGGGAAGCGGTCTCCTCGGTGGAGGGGTGGGTATTCACCCTTGGTGCCTGTACGGTGCTTATGAGGTAGTGCCTGTGAGGTTGCCAGCTTGGGAAGGAAGTGATGTGGGTGTGATGGGGGAAGATGGTTGGTAAAGACAAACATTCTTGGCCAGTTGGCAAACATTGGGAGCAGCAAGCTGGAGGCAAACAGATGTCAGTATTTAGCAAGATGTTAGGACATTTTGGAAGCAAGAAGGCCCTTCTTTCAGCTCACTTCCAGGAGGGATTGGTAATTTTCTTCCTCACTTGAACTTTGTCAGCTACTTAACATAATTCAAACACACTGTAGTTATATATGGCAGATGGTCAACTTCTCTGGGGAGCTTAGATCACGGGCACCCTCAGGTCAATTCAACAAGCATGTCTCGAGGGTGTTCCATATGTAAAGCACTGACTTTGGCTAGTAGGGATCAAAAAGGCTGGGCCTGCCCTTTAGGAGACATGGTTCTGAATGTGTGTTGCTTTCCAGTTAGTTCAGTTATCAAGTGAGCTACTGAGCAGCAATCAGGGAATTTTGTTTTAAGCAAAGAAAAATACACACTTTAGTGCCACTAACAAGACAGAGAAGGTGATTTTAGAGAATTGTTAGAATTCAGTTAATTTTGACCAACATTTGTCAAATGATTGAGGTTTGATGGGCCCCATGTTAAGGATTGAGGATACAGAGATAAATATGATGGCTTTGGCCTCAAGGAGTTCAGAGTCTAGCAGGGGAGGCAACCAAGAAGGCATAAGTACAACTTATGCTACACATCCTGCAATGGGGTCACCACCAGATGCTAAGGAAGCATAAACCAGAGGGACTGAGCTCAGGAGGTGATTCTGATTAAGCCTTAAAGAACAAGTAGGAGTTTAAACTGCTGAGAGACTGAAAAAAAGGTAAATGAGATGATGTGATTCCTCTCTGGCAGCCATTCAGAGGCAGGACATGTAGTTTTGGTTTGTAGAGATCTGCTAGGGACTTTCAGGGCTTTTAGCTCCTGAAGATCAGGCAGGGCACCTTGGATGACGTCTTCTCTATACTCTTCTTCCACTTCTCTCTTCCTTGTTTTTCTTTGTTATGCAAAGAGGTCTGAATCAACAAGGAAAGCAACAGTAACTAAGGCCCGTTCCCCTTGCTGACCTCCAACAGCACACGCTGCCCACCCAGGGTTGAGGAGGAAATCTAAAGGTTTCTGAGAGGGTGCCCAAAGACACCCTCTGGCCATTGTATGGCAGACTATCTGGGCACTGAGGAAGAGAATGGGGTATGTTTGTTTGGACAACTATTTGGTTTAGGGTTGAGAATCTCAAAGGTGGCCCTCTGCATCTGGAATGGCCCAGCCTTGCTTTTCTTTCCAACTTGATACCCCTTGAGCTACACATACATTGTTTCCAGAACAAGAGTATTCAGACAAAACAAGGACAAAATGTTGACCCCTCAAAATTTCCTCCCCTCTTGGTGAGACTTCTCACCCCAGGATGACCCCCCATCCCTGTCTTTGGGAGCTTGTCCACCGTTCCCCCTTCCCTGAGTAGCTGACAATGGACACAAGCAGTGCTGTCCTGTGTGTGTTGTTTACTTGTGTCTCTCACATGGTCTTGGCTACAGTGGGGCAGGAGCTACATTGGGAAGGTGGGTCTTTTCCACTCAGGAAAGACTGCTTTGTACTAGATTTATACCAGAATTGAGTGGAAGGAGTTCCGGAGTAAGAGAGAAGGTTTCTTATTTTCAAAGACTAAGAAGGAAAAGCATAGCAAAGAGCATACGGCATTGTGATGATAGGGCTGGGTGCTGATGTGGCTTCAGCAGCAGCAGCGTATGAACTAACACTGCAACAGTTTCAGCAGGATGAGTCCATCCCTGTGCAAGGAGGATGTGTGAATTCAGAAGGGTTATGTATTTTGGGGAGAAGTTAGGGAAATTCGAATATAGGTTGGTTATTAGATTATATTCAGAATTATTATTAATTTTGTTAGGTGTGGTAATGATATTGTAGCTGAGTGTCCTCATATTTAAGAGATTCATATTGTAGTATTTATGGGTGAAATGTCAGGATATCTGTAATTCACTTCAAAATAATTCAGCAAAAGTGATGAAGCAAATATGGCAATAAGATAATAATTGTTAAATCTAGGTTATGGTGACTAGTTATACTAGTCTTTGTACTTGTCCACATAACTAAAACATTCCTTAGTTAAAAAAAAAAAAAAAAGTACAGGCTCTGAAGCCAGACTGCATGGGCCCAAATCCTGGCGTGTGGTTTTAACCTGTGTGCCATTTTCTCCTCTTTAAAATAAGATGAGATAATAAAGGTTCCTACTGGACAGAGTTGTGTGAAGATGGAATTGTATAACACACGGAATGCTTAGATCAGTATCTAGCCCATAAATTCTCAACAACTGTTTTATTATTATTACTAAAAAGAAACCACCTCAAGAAGTTGAGATTTCAAGCTCAGACTGTGGCTGAGAGAGAACATAACTTTTCCGGAAGCCAGTCAGAGACATCCAACTCAGTTCACCTTCCAGTTGGGGTGAATTTGGTGGGAACAGGAGTAGAACTGGACTTGACAGGGATCCAGGATCCCTGATGACACCCTTTTCCCTGAGAGGATGGCCTGAGTGTTGTCAGGGAGAGGGGCAGTATGTCATCTCCCAGAAAAGATGTGAGTCATCAGGCTAGGTGGGAGAGCATATTAGACAATGACATGAACATTGTGTTGTGTTGCTTATCTATGCTCAGAACTGAGAGTTCTAGCTATTATGATTTTTTTTTTTCTATGTTGCACAGGAAATCTTGCATGTAGGGATGAAGAGGGCTGTGGAGAAAAGAGAACTCAGCTTCTCTCTGGAAATTGCTCTGCACCAGAGAGAGTCCTGAATGTGTTGAGTTGCATTGTATAGAGATTTTCAGAGCGAATCAATTGTTCAAAGATGACACTAGGGTGAAAATGGGTTCATTAGATGTACCAGTCAGGGCTTTGTCAGGAAACAGATGGCCCAGCCATGTTGGGTAACCTGAGGAAGGTTTAATGAAAGGACTCTTTTTTTTTTTGAGACGGAGTCTCACACTGTCACCCAGGCTGGAATACAGTGGTGCCATCTCAGCTTACTGCAACCTCCACCTCTCAGGTTCAAGTGATTCTCCTGCCTCAGTCTCCTGAATAGCTGGGATTACAGGCACCCACCACCACGCCCAGCTAATTTTTTGTATATTTAGTAGAGATAGGGTTTCACTATGTTAGCCAGGCTGGTCTTGAATGCCTGACCTTGTGATCCACCTGCCTCAGCCTCCCAAAGTGCTGGGATTACAGGCGTGAGCCACCACGCCGGCCTAATGAAGGGACTCTTTACAAAGGTGTGGGGAGGGATTTAGACTTGAACGAGTGAGGGACGTGGGTGGTTACCAGAATGTGTGTGAAAGAGCAACCTCAAAAGGAGCTGTGACCTCGGTAAGGGACATAGCGAGCTCATGGGCAGCCATAACAGTGTCTGGAACAGGGAACACCGCAGCTTCACCCTCCTTGCTTCTTCTGATCTCCTGCCACAATTTTTCAAAGGCTGAGCTCAGCAGAATGCCAGAGGGCAAGGGAGCCTTCATATGATCCATCTAGGTGAGCCTTGGGCAGTCAGCCAGCTGGAGGACAGACAAACAGGGGCAAACAGGAGCCCCTGGTTGACTAGGAGAATGTGAGGCTTTTAGGAGAAACAATTTTCTCCAACCCTCTTTCAGTTAGTTTCCCAGCACTAATATGTGAGCTAGGTGATCGCCATACTCTAGCTGCATAAGCTCCAATATCTTTACACAAACTCCACTTTCTAAGGATGCAGTGTTAGCTGCAGTGCAGGCTGGAGCAGACTTCAAATCCCCAAATGGGAGATCCAGAAGGCTCCAGAAGAGACATTAGAGATAATTTAGTCTATTTGCTTCATTCCTTCAGATAAGAAAACAGTTCCCAGGAGGCAAAGTGATTAGTCCACAACTTCTTCATGGCAGAGCCAGAAAGGGGACGCTCATATCCAGGCTCTCAGTAAAATGATATTTTCCGAGGCCCTAATCCTACTCTGACCTCAGATATGATATTAGCATTTATCCTCTCTTCCTATATCCCTGACCTTGACTGTTCTTTCCTACTCTATCCCACTCCACCCCACCCACCCCTGTTGTGATGGGGAATTACTCTGATGCAATGGTGGCCTTTAAGTATGCTCTACACATAGTTGACACCCAAACCAGAGGTCATGGAACTGGAAGCTCACAACCAAATTAGGATGCTCAGATCACATGGTTCATTAAATCCATTTAAAGCACACAACAAAACAACAACAACAACAACAAAAAACCAACAAACAAACAAACAAAAAACACAAGAGGAAAGATATGGGATAGGTCTGTGCACTTAGAATAGGGTACAAATGGGGAGATGGATCGCATCCCTGACTTCTGGGTTACATGTCGAAGTCTATGCCCTGTGTATCTCTCTGCCATGTCAGCCTTTCTTGCTGATGATGTGTTTATGGAAACCAGAATTGAGAAGGGAGCAGGAGGGCACAGCAGGTAGGAGGTGCCTGTTCCCAACACACACTGACTTTTTCAGAGAAGCACTGGGGCAGCAATGCAGGCCAGGGGAGCCACTCACCGGTTATCCTGATGAACTGCTCTGGGTTCTGGGTGCATGACTTGGGCAGAGGACTGGTGAGGCCTGACTATGATGTGAAGACACGGTTTGAGAGACTCCTGACATAGTCTCCTAACTACCCACCTGCCTCCTGATGTGTCTCCTCAGGCCCTATGCCTTAGCTCAGCTGGTTGGCAGTGGCCTTGAGGTCAAACCATGGGTCTGATTCCTATGGGGCCCAGCTGGGCTTACACAGAGGAACAAATGGCTTCTACTCCATGGGCAGTGCCTCCTTTAACCCTGAATGGCTAGTCTGAAAATCTCATCATTGATGGGGCAGGACGACAAAGTTTGGAAAACTTAACCAAATCCCAGTTCTAGGATCTAGATCCCAAATCCAGAAGCTGGGGCTAGGGATATGGTCGTCCTTCTGGGAGGAAACCACCCACCTCCATCTGTGGAACTCAGTGTACTTGCCTGGGCCCTTGTCAGCCTCCACTTGGTGTAACCTGCCTTTCCACGGGTAGCAGCCTCTGTGACATCCTGTGAGGTTGCAGCATGTGAGCATCCAGATTGCTTTGTGAAATTAGAACTAAAACCAAAAAGGCTGGTTGGCCGAGTGACACGGATGACAGTCCCACATCCATCTACGTTTCAAGTTCCTGGGAGGCTTCTTTTTTGCTGAGTGTGCTATACAGTGAGATTTAATCTTTAGAGTTCAACTAGCAGCACCTCTGTTTCCACCTAACGTAGTCAATATCTGTGCTTAGGCCAGAGACACAAATAAGAGGCAGCTAGTGCAAAACCCCCTTCCCCATCTGCCTTCATCACAGACTAACATCGAGGCCTCTGCCCTGCCATATCTGGAGATGATAGAGAAGCCTGATAGATTTTAAATACTTATTGATTTACACCCTTTCCCCAGCAGTTGAATAATGCTTATTGACAGAAGCACTGGGAACGTATCATTTTTACAAAAAGAAAAAAAAATATCACGGAGCTTGGAGGAGTTGGGGAGGGGTGAAGAGCTCGCACTGAGTGATGGTCTCAGGACGGAACAACGTGATATTTTCCACTGGATGCATGAGGTAGCAATGTGATTTGTGATGTGAAAAGGGCCTCCAGGCCCTGGCAGTGCCTGCATTGAGACTGAAGACTGAGGATGTAAAGTGGGTGTCTGACCTCCTGCTTTGGTCTTTCTGGATGTCGAAGCATAACAGCAAGGACAATACTCATTAGTAATCATCTCTAGTGTTTATTGAATACCCTCCGCACATTTGGTATGAAGTCGAGCATTTTCACAAATATCTCATCCTTAAAATGACCTTTGTGGTCCCCATTTTTAAGATAAAGAAATAGAGAGGCTAGGAACTTGCCTAAAGTCACACAGCTATTAAGTGGCAGAGCTAAGACTTGAACCAAGTGGTCTATTTGTCTATTTCCGTAGTCCACATTCTTTCTCTTGGCTCACCCTGAGGGGAAAGGAATTCATGGAAACCTGTCAGGAGGAGGAGGAGGAGGAAATACTGAGGGAACGTGGTTAAGATGTCTGAGAGACTGGGGATCTCCCAGAGCTGAGTCAACATGTGTCCCTCTATGTCGTGCACAGCCCAGGGTCAGTGCTAGAGAGAATCACACGACATATGCTGCTCCCGTTTACTTGTAGCAGTGAACAGGGCATGCTTGAGAAAAGCAGGCAGGTTGGATTTTTAGGTGTATAGGGCAAAATAGAAAATCAAACAATATAAACTGTAGTAAAGTGAGAGAGTCCTTCATTGTGCAATGGGGAACCATTGAGTATTTTTGAGTGAGGGAATTATATGATAGGACTGCTTTGCTTTAGCAAAATTAATTTTTTAACAGTGTTTAGAGTGGATTGCAGCGTGGACTAGGGTGAGTGCTATAAAGGAGTAGATACCACATGCAGCTAAAGCTCAGAGGAAAGGGAGGTGAGCTTTGCCTGGGGGAGTTAGGGAGTGGTTTGTAGAACATTTGACCTAGGCCTGGAAGGATGAATTTGGTGAGTCAGTGAGTGGGAAGGTTAAGATATTTCTGGAGGAGAGACTGGAGAGCCTCTCTCGTCAGGCTGCTATGCAAATGGGCTTGACTAGCAGGCATGTATTTAGATACTATCTTGCTTTGAAAGGGATTTACAACAGCTTTAAAAAGTGTGCCACAACAAGATAAAGAAAAATAAGGAGGTGATGAAATACAGGCAGAGGAAAAATTAAGGTAGGAAAAATGAGATGAAGATAGGATTAAAGTTAGTACAATTAGCTGAATTTGATCCCTATATTCTGCTCTCTAAGGCTTATGGACAGAGACCACTGTTAAAGATAGCATGTGTGGAGTGAAGGCAGAGACTGTGAAGTGGTGATGGCTGAAAAACTTGCAGTCCTGCAAGTCTCTGCCCTGAGTACCAAGCTCGATGATCGGTGGTGAGAGGTCCAGGAAGCATCCATGTACATACTTACCAGGTCCTTGCAGAACCTGCTGGCATTCTCTCTTTACTGAGAACATACCATACTGAATCTAGATCCGAAGACTTTGTTTCTGCTGGAACCTTTGCTTGAATGTTCTTTGCATCCTAGCCGTGGTCTTCATGAGGCTGCAGCATGTCCCACTACCTGTGGGGAAGAGATCTTCTATGACATCACCCTGTTTCCATCGCTGATCTCCCTGAACACATTCCATGACTTGTCATCACAAACCCCCTTTCATTATTGCTGTTTCACGTGGTAGGTGTTTGCTACCCAGCTAGATAGACGTTAAGCTCCTGGAGGACAGCTGGGAACTTGTTTCCTAAGTCTCAGTGCCTATCCCAGTGTTGTTTATAAAGTAGCAGCTAAGTAAATATAAGCTTGACCTTCCCTTCCTCTGGCATTTGCCTTGTGTGTCAATTTCAGTGGGTCCTCAGCCCAGTCAGGAGTTCTTGGCTTAAGGACTCCTCTCTCATTGTCATGGGCCTGTCCCTTCTCCTTTTTAGATCTCAGTTTTGCCACCTATAAAAAGAGAGGATTTCACTAAATGACAAAGTCATTTTCACATATAAAATGTTTGTGTGACTGAAATTGCCTTAATTAGGGATAGTTTCTGCCTTATCTTGCCCTCTTCAACTATCTTTTTTGTGTGTATGCTGATGTCTGTCATTGAAAGGTTTCTATTCATGTTTAAACCTCATGTTTCAAACTTAGCATTTCTATGTGGAAGGTGATCAGGAAGGGGAGGGAGGCAGCCTTGTGCCTGATTAGATGACATGAAGGGCATGGTGTGCATGCCTGCATAGGTGTGCTGGGATGCCTGGTGATCTGAGATCAGCCAGATGTTACCTAGTGGGTGACTTCTCTAATGGTGTCATCCCATCCTGTGAAGGTATAAGTCTGCTGGAAATTCACTTAAAATAAAAGCAGCCATTAACTAAGCACTTTCCAAATGCAATCTATTTCTTCCAACAATTCTGAAAGGTAGTAGTTACTCCCATTTATAGCTGTGAAAACATGCCCAGAGAGGTTAAGTGATTTGCCAGAAATGTTCAAAATGAAGATCTCACCTAAGGCTGTCTGGCTCCAAAGCTTGGGTTCTTTTCATCAACGTTGCCTTGCAACTCAACCCAAAAGAGGAGAGCTGAAGACATCTTAGTCTATCTGTGCTTCTATAACAAAATACCTGGTACTTGGTAATTTACAAAGAAAATAAATTTACTGCTCATAGTTCTCAAGGCTGGGAAGTCCAAGATCTAGGAGCTGGCAGGTGTGTTGTAAGGATTCGGTCTCTGCTTCCAAGGTGGCGCCTTGAACGCTGTGTCCTCTTTTATGAGGGCCTTAATCTCATTCATGATGAGGGGAGAAGCCCTCATAATTTACTCACTTCTTGAAGACCCCACCTCTTAATACCATCACATTGGCCATTAAGTTTCAACATCTGAATTTTGGAGGGGATACATCTGAACCATAGCTCTTTTCATCGACACTTTCTTGCCCCTCAAACCCAGAGAAAGAGAGCAGAAGGTGTTCATGTCACAACTATGTAGGAAGGTGAGAATTTCCCAAATGGCAAAGTGTCTCCTCTGTTAGAATTTCCCTTAGGCACATCAGGTCTTGGGTCAGAGAGATTCATAAAAGACCTCTTGAAGATCTCTTCTAGGCTAACGAGTCTGAGACTTGAGGAATAAGATGTATTTCTATGCCAGGTTTCAAGTTTCTTTCTTCTAACAACTAAAGCTGGATGTTTTTCCATGGACTGTTGACACCAGGGAAGAAAAAGAGGATATTGGCCAGTATAAATGTAGTGGTAGAAGAGCTATTCCTTTTTAAGTAGTGGATATCAATTTTCTAAATACAATCCAGGAACATATTACACTTCCTTCTGCAAGTCCTTGTAAAGGCCCCAGCTCAGTGCACTCTTATTCCTGGACTTGTTCTGTTCCGATCTGCTCCCTGTATCTGCTCTCTGTGTCTCTTTCTGTCCCTCTGTCTGTCTCTCTCCTTCTTTTCAACCAACACTTGAAAGTGGTCTCTTCCTGTTAATAAAGCAAATATCTGCAGTTTCACCTGACAAGTCAATCAATGTCATTGATGAGGTGGTTACTGCAAATGAATTCCTGTTTTACTTGCGAAATAACCTTGAAATAAAAGAGAATATGGGGATCCTGGCCTGGGGGAATTTAGCCCATAGCGGTTTCCTGGAGGTAACAGTGAAGCCCATCCTCCCACATCCCCAGGAACCTGGAAATAATAGAAATGAAGCTGCTTCTGAGGGTTCAGTTACGTCCATCCATGTATCCCACATGGATGTGATCTACCACCTGTAGCTATGGACCAGAAGGTGTTTTGCAAATATGTGAAGCAAAAGACTCCATCCGTGTGACTTGGAAATAATGTCAGGGATATTGGCTGAAATGTGATTGTAATTTAGTAATATAAAACTTAATTAATTGCTCTGAGTGCAATTTGGAGAAAGGTTGTATAAAAGGTGCTGGCCAGCCAGGGCACTTCTGAAAAGCAAGTTGAAGCAGAAGCTGGTGGTGCCCATTCAGACTCTGGCTGCCCACCAGGGCTCTTGGGTTCTCCAACAGGACCAGCACTATTCTTGCTAGTCCATCCCATCATGGCCTACTGATGTTGAACCATGGCTTGTTCTGCAGACTTCCCAAGCCTTGATTACATGTTCATCATGCAATGTTCCAATGACAGCTTGGCGTCCCCAGTGCATCAGCGTACACTGATTACACTGAACTGAGCACTCCAGGGTCCTGTGGCAGTTGTGTTTCGTTGTTACTTTTGGCACTCAAGATACGGAGTTTCTGGCTTATACATCAGCCTTGTGAGCTTGGTTAATACAAATCTTATAGATCTGCTCTCAAAGTACTGACCCAGTCTGGTTTCAGAGTACACACCCTTTACGTGTGGGTTAATCAAGAACAGTGTCATCTGTGGAGCCTCTTGGAAGCAGTAAATGGCCCACTCCTTTTAAAATTGCAGGCATGCTGCCTTTTCCATGCAAACTTTACTCAAGAACAGGCAGCAATGACATTGACACATAGGAAGGACTTCACAATTTATTAAGCAATATATAGACAAACCCAAGAAAATACTATAAAAAAGATACTATAGGGACAACTAAGAGCCAAGGAACTGTAGAACAGAGACCTAGCATCAGTCACCCCCACTTTTTAAAGTAGCCTTTTAAAAGCTGCATTTAGACTGAGGAGAAAATTAAAAAAGGAATAAATCTTCTGTTTAGGAAGATGTTAGTACTAGCTAATATCAGTGGATTGCTTATTATGCACTAACTACTGTATCAAGCTCTTTAAAATAAGCATTACCACAATTGATCCCCAGAACTGCCCTTTTAAGTAGATAAACACTATTTTACCTGTTTGGCAAATGAGGATATTGAGCTCTGAGTTCCCTCAACTCATAATTAGGAGTGCCAGGATTCGAACCTAAGCACATAGCTACTATAATTTATTGGAATAGGCTTTTGCAGGTGACACAACATAGAAGTATTTTGTCTCTGACTTCTCCATCAAGGCACTGATCTCAAGCCCAGAATGGTGTAGTAAGTTTCAAGGTCCCATCATATGCTATAGGATGACTGAGGGGAGAAGTTCTGTTGCCTGTAGTTTTGAAGGAATGAAGGGACTTGGATAGCAGAGATAGAGGCTAAGAAAGTGTTGCAATGCCTCTTACCAGGTTGGAGGTAGTAGGAGAAGCAGAATAGATGGATGAGATAGGTTACAAGGGAACAGTGGGGCTAGGCAATGGGTGCTGAGCTTACTCATGTTTGCATTTCTACAGTCAGCTCCCTGCTATATGCCCAAGACAGAGATGCAGTAACAAAAATTGAAGGAATGGGTAAATCCAGTCATACTCTATTGTTTGTTTTAGAATTCTCGGTTCATAGCTTCAGAACGACTTTTCTGTGAGTGTGTGCCCTGAATTTCTAAATCTGGAGCTCCATGCATTGAATGGACACTGTAATGAAGAAGGAAGGGCAGGGCCATGGCAGGCCTGACTGGTCAGGGTTTAACCAAATGCAGTGGACAGCCTCTTTGATAGTCTAGTCAGAAGCATTTTCTGTGAGCTAAATCTGCATTTATTCCTGTTTTCCAGGGATATGTAAATTTTGGAGCCCACAATCGCAAGGTCCAGAGAATGGAGCCCAGAATTTATCTTATCTGGAGAGAGGAGACTAAGGAGCTATTATGAAGTAGATAGATCCCATCCCACTGAAACTCAGGCACCTCTTCTCCATCAACTCTTAGAACCTGGAAAGACTGTCCTATCATTTCTCTCGATCAGCGTTTCTTTCTCCTGCCTGGAAGAGTGTAGACCCACAAAGTACCTCACGGTAGCTCCCTCCTGCACATTATAAGAATGTTATATGAGACAAGTTCTAGTGTCCTGATGGCTTATGAACCGCACTTTTAAAATTTCTTTAATTTGGAGACGTGTCAGTGAATTTTTTCATTTTGTTTCTGGCCTCCAAGTAGTTCACTGAAAAAGTGTTTTTCCTGTTGTATTGTTATTCAACTTAAAAAAGCTTTTTACTGTAGTATCTTGGAAATTTTATGTAAATTAAATTTATGTAAATGGACAGATTTTCATTAATTCACATTCATATTTACTCTCTCAAAAACTATTACAAACAAGCTTTGCTTATAAGAGCTGTGCTGTCTTTTCCTTTGATAGATCGTGCTTGCTTGCATGCTCAGTAGTCGTTTTCTTAAGCTATGTCCTGCTTACTTTCCTGGTATGAAAATTAGAATTCTCCCTGGATCCTTTCTTATGAATGGAGGCTACATGGGCACTCTGCCAGTTCTAGAGCATGAGTGACTTTGTAATCAGAGGTTACACATTTTGGGCAGCTTCACCACAATTTCACCCTTGAATTCCTTTAGGACTCCCAGGTGGATGCCATATGGTTCTGGTGATTTATTTACACTTCATTTGTCAGTCAGGTTCCCATGCCCTCGCTGCAGTTTCAACCCTGACCTCGCTCCTGTCCATCAAGGAGGGCAAGTTGGGAAGGATTTTCATTCTTGAGGACACCACTTGTACTAAGAGTATCATCAACTGGTTCCACTGATTTGGCCCCATTGGAACAAAATAACCTTTGGGATTGACCTTGGCATTGGCATGCCTCAGGTTTATTTTTGGTCTGATTATTTTCCTGGTTGTTGTTCCATTTTTATGAGCCATTTCTTTCTCCAGGTTCTCTTTGAAATCTCTATCTGGTCATGCAGGGATGCTTGCTTTCTTGAGGGTCTGCTATTTCGGGCCCTGGCCTCACCCCATCTATCCTGGAATTCTAATACTGTATTTAAAAATAATAGACTGTGACTTTATAAACTTTTTTTTTCCATCTCCCCTTAATAATCTCACTCTCTTTCTCTGAAATTTGGCATTTGGGTTTGGGGTGCAGCTTGAGGCAGGAGCAGGACAAGCTGTAGAGAGAGAGTATTGTGCATTCTTACCAAGAGGCCCTTTGGCAATGCAGATGCGGAGCTGAGCATGCTGTCTGAGTCAGGGCAAACTCTGCTCCTGAGGCTTGTGCTCTGAGTCAGGATCTGCACCAAGGGCGGCCCAAGGTTGCCAGCCTTGTGAGTGTACCCCTGTGTCTGCAGTGTGGCCTATGTACAGGCTTCCTTCCACATCTCATCTCGCATACTGGCCTGACATGCTTCCTGTGATGAGGCCAGAATCTCTGCAGGACAGACTAAGAGAATGGGCTGAAGTGGCAGCAGGAGAAACTAATTTTGCTGGAGAATTTCCAAGGAGCCCAATCGGAAAGCTCAAGGAGAAGGTGGAACCTCTTTGGAGATATTTAGAATATCTATCTGTGTAAGCAGGAGACACAAACCCAAGGGAAGCAAGGAAAGCTGGGGTTGGGGGGTAGGAAGGGAGTTCCTGAAGCTTCTAGGCTGAAGCTCCTGTGGATCAGGATCGTTTCTCCACTCCAGCAGCAAGCGCCTGACCAGAGTTGTTAAGCTAATTGTTAAATTAGAATGGCTGGGGAAGCAAATTGCTTCATGATGGGGTTTCTCTGACTGTGTCCAAGGCTGATGTCATCTGGCCTTGTGCTGTGTTGAGGGTGTGGTGTGGGGTGGTGGGCAGGCCTGACACACGTGTTAATGAACCACCGTCATCCGCTGTAGCAAGCCCTTGCTCCTCGGAGGAGCCTGCGTCTTCCATTGAGGGAAAATCACTCCCAACTCCTCTTTGCTTCTGTTTAATGTCTCCAGTTCCTGAATCTTGCAATGATGATATTTTAGATCGTTTTCTGTAGAGGTTGTGAACTCAGATCCCTATAGGGGCCAGACCATTAGCATAAAAGATCAAAATGGCCCATGTATAGATGATGAGTGGCAGCAATCAGGGGCAGTAGGGGTGGTGGGGACTGTGGCAAACTGGAGGGTGGTGTCCCAGCAGCTACTCAGCCCCAGCTGATTGATGCCATGTAGGAATGTGGGCTCCATGTTGCCAGACTTTCCTGCTTCAAGAACAGCAGCAAATATGCACTTTCTTTGTGAAATGGCCTGGTTTTTAAATGTTGAAGCTAATTAAAAGACATTGTGTTGGTCAAAGTCCATTTACAAGATGAGTTTGTCCTGTGTGCCCCTAGTTTGCAACTTCTGATTCTGGTTCAAACTCCTTGGTTTACAGATTAGGAAACTGAGATCCAGAGAAGTTAAGCTTCTGGTCCAAGGTTACGGGGAGTCAGTGAAGGAGTCAGAATCACTACCTGTGGCCTCTAACTCCTGTCTGCTGCTATTCCACTTCTTGGTGCTGGTTTGGACCAGACATTGTCTGTGTGGGGTCAGGCTGGCCTCTCAGGGGAGAGTAGACTTGGGTGGACATGGTTGTGTGATGCCTCATGTCACATTATTACCCCTCTGCTTTTGTGAGTTGCTGAGCTCAGATGCCCCAAATGTGTGGGAAGGCTCAGGGAATTCAGGAAGCTTTTGCAGGTAGCAGCAATGAGAGGAAGCGAGTGGGGAGGATTTAGGCTGCCCCCTGGTTTGGAGCTCCTGAGGACTTAAGGCTGCAGTACTCCCACCCATTAATTCCTACTCTTTCCCGTGGCATGCACATATGCAGAGCCACTTCCAAATCCTTTTCCTTCCAGTCATTCAGGTGCATAGCTTGGGATCATCCTTGATTGTCTTGCTCTTCCTCTGGAGTTCCTCAGCTCTGAATCCCCTTGCCAGTCCTACTGCCACTCTCCAGTTCAGAAGTTTAATGATACAACATTGGGACTATTGCAATAGGCTTCAAACCTGACTCCCAATCTATTCTCCCCATTACTGTCTGATACGTCTTCCCAAGCACAATCTTTGAATTGTGGCATGCTCCTGCTCCAAGTAGCTCCCACTGGATAAAGTAGCAACTCCTAAACTTGGCATCTCAGGCTCCAAAGCACTGCAGCATTGCTGCCATGGTCATAAGGCTGGCCTGCATGTGCATCCTAGCTCTGCCACTTATCAACTGTGACATAATGGGCAATTTTCTTGACTTCTGTGAACCCATTTACTTCTTTGTGATAGGGGGTTTTTACATAGAATTGTTTCAAAGAATAAATGAGATCATGAATATAAAGCAGTTAGCCTGGCATATACCGACTACTCAAAGGTATTGTTTTAAGGACCTCTAGGCTCTGCCCCCGGTATTACCTGTCCCATAGGCTTAGCTCCAGTGACTTGAACTACTTGGTGATCTCTGTGCCTTTGCTCCTGTTTTTCCATCCTCTAGCATTCATCTTTTTGTGGTGCTCCATTATATATTTTGTGCCATAGGCATTTGTGTACTTGTCTTGACTTCCTTACTCAACTGTGTGTTGTTTGAGGGCAGGACCTGGGTTTGACTCCTTCTGTACTATACCTGGCACAAGAGACACAAAGTTTGTGGAATGGATATTTACCTCAGTGAGACAGCTGCCTAGACTTGGGTTCCACATTAATTAGTTAATTGATAATGTGTTTATTTATAATAGCCTCATGGATATTTATTGGGTCCTACTGTGTTTAGGAGCTCAGTGGTAAAAGCATCAGGTACAGTCTAGGCCCTGCCGTGTAATGGAGAAACAGGCTGGTAGAGTGACCATAAAGATGGTGACAGGGCAGGTGCAGAGCTGTGGTTGGGGAGGTACAGGGCTGTGACGGGAGACACTGAGAAGGATATGGGAGCACATAGCAGAGACAACAAACATAGTCCTAACATCCCGAGGGCTTGCTGGAAGAAGAGGTCTTTCACCTGAGACTAGAAAGATGAGTAGAACCTTGACTCAGGTACATAGTAAACTTGCTTTAAGTCTCAGTTTAAAAAATCTTGTTTTATTTGCATTCACTGGCAAGCACTTACAGAAATACTTCCTTAGTACTAGGTTTTCTGAAGTGATCTCTCACTGTCAACCAAGGCAGTTGTTAACATTGGAAGGTTTCTAGGGACTGAGACAAGGGTTGTTGATTGTATTCAAATTTTAAGAAACACCAAGCCAACAGCTGTGGCTGGAGACGGAAAGTTTTCTCTTTTAAGAGCTGAGTGGAAGATTATTCTCTTCTCTTTGGGAAAAGATAATCATATATTTTCATGCTGTCATGATTATATGAAAATATAATCATATATTTTCATGCCTATTCTGTTTTTGTTTGTTGCTTGCTTGTTTTGTGGCTTCAGCTGTGTGGATACAGAGCAGGAAGGCTAGGAGCAGTAAGAGGCTGGGGTGTTTTCTGACCCTGCAAATAGTTCTTCTTGGGTCGGGAAGAAAGACTGTGGTAGCAAACATGATCTGCAGCTGCAGAGGAAGCCGAGGGGATTTTTGCATCAAGGACAGACGTGGAGATGAGGAACTGTATACAAGTCAGGAAACTTGACACCAGAGAGAGGAGGCCACAGAAGATAAGGGGTCATCTCTGTAGACCCTGTACAAAAGAAAGGTACAAGAGGAAAGCAAATGGATTAAGAATGATTGTGATGGAATAATCAGAAAGATTATTAATGATACTTACATGTTTCTTTAAAAGGGATTACCTTTTTGGCTTAGTGCTTGCACTCTGTTCTCTTGTTATTTTATTTTTATTTTTTATTTATTTTTAAGTTTTTATTATACTTTAAGTTCTAGGGTACATGTGCACAAACGTTCAGGTTTGTTACATATGTATACATGTGCCATGTTGGTGTGCTGCACCCATTAACTCGTCATTTACATTAGGTATATCTCCTAATGCTATCCCTCCCCACTCCCCCCACCCCATGACAGGCCCTGGTGTGTGACGTTCCCCTTCCTGTGTCCAAATGTTCTCATTGTTCAATTCCCACCTATGAGTGAGAACATGCAATGTTTGGTTTTCTGTTCTTGCAATAGTTTGCTGAGAATTATGATTTCCAGCTGTATCCATGTCCCTACAAAGGACATGAACTCATCCTTTTTTTCCTTTTTTATGGCTGCATAGTATTCCATGGTATATATGTGCCACATTTTCTTAATCCAGTCTGTCATTGATGGACATTTGGGTTGGTTCCAAGTCTTTACTATTGTGAACAGTGCCGCAATAAACATACGTGTGCATGTGTCTTGCATGTGCCTTTGTAGCAGCGTGATTTATAATCCTTTGGGTATATATCCAGAAATGAGATAGCTGGGTCAAATGGTATTTCTAGTTCTAGATCCTTGAGGAATTGCCACACCGTCTTCCACAATGGTTGAACTAGTTTACAGTCCCACCAACAGTGTAAAAGTGTTCCTATTTCTCCACATCCTCTCCAGCACCTGTGGTTTCCTGACTTTTTAATGATCACCATTCTAACTGGTGTGAGATAGTATCTCATTGTGGTTTTGATTTGCATTTCTCTGATGGCGAGTGATGATGAGCATTTTTTCACATTTTTTCATGTGTCTGTTGGCTGCATAAATGTCTTCTTTTGAGAAGTGTCTGTTCATTTTAAGAGGCCAACATCATCCTGATACTAAAGCCTGGCGGAGACACAACAAAAAAAGAGAATTTTAGACCAATATCCCTGATGAACATCGATGCAAAAATCTTCAATATAATACTGGCAAACTGAATCCAGCAGCACATCAAAAAGCTTATCCACCATGATCAAGTGGGCTTCATCCCTAGGATGCAAGGCTGGTTCAACATATGCAAATCAATAAATGTAATCCAGCATATAAACAGAACCAAAGACAAAAACCACATGATTATCTCAATAGATGCAGAAAAGGCCTTTGACAAAATTCAACAGCCCTTCATGCTAAAAACTCTCAATAAATTCGGTATTGATGGAATGTATCTCAAAATAATAAGAGCTATTTATGACAAACCCACAGCCAATATCATACTGAATGGGCAAAAACTGGAAAAATTCCCTTTGAAAACTGGCACAAGACAGGGATGCCCTCTCTCACCACTCCTATTCAACATAGTGTTGGAAGTTCTGGCCAGGGCAATCAGGCAGGAGAAAGAAATAAAGGGTATTCAATTAAGAAAAGAAGAAGTCAAATTGTCCCTGTTTGCAGATGACATGATCGTATATTTAGAAAACCCCATCATCTCAGCCCAAAATCTCCTTAAGCTGATAAGCAACTTCAGCAAAGTCTCAGGATGCAAAATCAATGTGCAAAAATCACAAGCATTCTTATACACCAATAACAGACAAACAGAGAGCCAAATCATGAGTGAACTCCCATTCATAATTGCTTCAAAGAGAATAAAATACCTAGGAATCCAACTTACAAGGGATGTCAAGGACTTCTTCAAGGAGAACTACAAACCACTGCTCAATGAAATAAAAGAGGACACAAACAAATGGAAGAACATTTCATGCTCATGGATATGAAGAATCAATATCGTGAAAATGGCCATACTGCCCAAGGTAATTTGTAGATTCAATGCCATCCCCAAAACCAAAAAAGAGCCCACATTGCCAAGACAATCCTAAGCCAAAAGAACAAAGCTGGAGGCATCACGCTACCTGACTTCAAACTATATTACAAGACTACAGTAACCAAAACAGCATGGTGTTGGTGCCAAAACAGAGATATAAACCAATGGAACAGAACAGAGTCCTCAGAAATAATACCACACATCTACAACCATCTGATCTTTGACAAACCTGACAAAAACAACAAATGGGGAAAGGATTCTGTATTTTATAAATGGTGTTAGGAAAACTGGCTAGCCATATGTAGAGCTGAAACTGGATCCCTTCCTTACACCTTATATGAAAATTAATTCAAGATGGATTAGAGACTTAAATGTTAGACCTAAAACCATAAAAACCCTAGAAGAAAACCTAGGCAATACCATTCAGGACATAGGCATGGGCAAGGACTTCATGTCTAAAACACCAAAAGCAATGGCAACAAAGCCAAAATTGACAAATGGGATCTAATTAAACTAAAGAGCTTCTGCACAGCAAAAGAAACTACCATCAGAGTGAACGGGCAACCTACAGAATGGGAGAAAATTTTTGCAATCTACTCATCTGACAAAGGGCTAATATTCAGAACCTACAAAGAACTCAAACAAATTTACAAGAAAGAAACAAGCAACCCCATCAAAAAGTGGGCAAAGGATATTATTTTATTTTTAAAAGTATTAAACTATGCTAACTTCTTTTTAACCACACCTAACATTTAGGACCCAGAGCCCAAGGCATCTAGCCACCTGGTGGAAGAGTATACCACCTGTGGGATTTGGAATCGATGAGAATATACATTAATTGAAAACTGATTCTGCAGTCAAAATATGGAATCATAGAACATTAGAATTGTTGGAAATATTAAAGATTATGTAATTTTTCTTCTAATAAAACCCAACATCTTTTTATATACAGTATTTTAGTTGAATACCTTCAATGACAGGGAGCTCATGATCTGGCCTGACAGGCTATTTTGTCATTCATTCTTGTTAGTTAGAATGTTTTTTCTTTTTATTTATTTATTTTTTGACGAAGTTTCGCTCTTGTTCCAGGCTGGAGTGCAATGGCATGATCTCGGCTCACTGCAACCTCTACCTCCCTGGTTCAAACGATTCTCCTGCCTCAGCCTCCCGAGTAGTTGGGATTACAGGCATGCGCCACCATGCCTGGGTAATTTTGTATTTTTAGTTTAGACAGGGTTCTCCATGTTGGTCAGGCTGGTGTTGAACTCTCGACCTCAGGTGATCCACCTGCCTTGAACTCTTAAAGTGCTGGTATTACAGGCGTGAGCCACCGCACCTGGCCTATTTATTTTTTAATAGAAAAAAATCACAGTAGAAAAACTCGTAAGTTTAGTGATTCATAAACTTGTGATACATAATAAGCCTTCAAATGTTTCAAGGAATGTGTTTGTTTCCCCCATAATCTTTTTGTCTTCTGGTTAAACAGTTGTAGTTCCATATTTATTATTCTGACATCATGCTTTTTCAGAATCCCCATAGCATTTCTTTCCTCTAGTTGCATTCTGTGTTGCCAATGTTCCTGCTGCCAGAATTGGATCCAACCCGGTGTTCCAGACATGATCAGCTTAGTGAACTCTAGTACTTGCAGGCTGTCTGAACACCAAACTTCTAACACATTCTGTATAGTATGAGTTAGCTTTCTGTAGTGTTTCCACAGTGCTGACTCCTCTTAGGTTTGTGGTAACTGAAAGCCCAAGAATTTGTATCCTTTCCCGCATTGTAAAACTTTTTTTTTTAAAGCTGAAAGCAAGGCAAAAAGAAAGCTTAATTACACAAGTTGAAAACAAATACATTCTGAATTTCAGAGGTTACTCGTAAAGCCAAAGCCCTTTTGAACTCCATATCAATTCAGTTTCTCTTTGGAGGTAGATCCTGGTATTAGTTATTAGGGGTCCTTCCAGACCTTTCTGTGCATTACATTACACAGATAGATAGATATCAGCAGAAATGTGTAAATTGTGTATGTGTGTTTGAGGTTAACATATCATTTTGCAAGTTTTCTCCTTGCAACATGTCCTGGAAATCTTCTGCATAGTATATTTCACAGTGTAGATATTCTATAGTTTTCGTAGGGATTCTTCGATTATTTCTGGTTTTTAAAATCATCATAAGCAGCGTCTCCTTGTACACATGTACAAGTGCTTCTCTAGGGTAGATACAAAAAACTGGGTGAGTGATACATACATGTTTATTTTAAAATGTAGCTCTCAGACATGAAATTTGCCCTTGTTAATTTTGACCTAGTGTTCGAATCTGCTCAGATAATTTTACATCTTGATTTTGGTCATCTATTATAATATTAAGCTCTCTATATGGGTTTTGCATCATCTGTCCATAGTATAAGCGTATCTTTGATCTCCTGATCTAAGGAAATGATTGTTTTAAAAGTCAAACATGACAATCAAGGGACGAGCTCTGTGACCATTACCAGAGACATGCATTCCATCTAAAGCTCACTGTATTCTCCTAACAAACACTTTGGTCCATGCAGTTTATCTACAGCAATTCTACCCAACTATACACTCATCCCATCTTACATACAAGAATTTCATGGAGGACATTTGTAAAAGGCTTAGCAGAAATCCAGACTCACCTTCTATGACATTCTCCTATCTACTGTAGCAGGACTGTCATGGAGGGAAATGAGAACACCACACATTGCTCCTGGGCACATGTTATTTTTATTTATTTATTTATTTATTTATTGAGATGGAGTCTAGCTCTGTCGCCTAGGCTGGAATGCAGTGGTGGGATCTCGGCTCACTGCAAGCTCCGCCTCCTGAGATCACGCCATTCTCCTGCCTCAGCCTCACGAGTAACTGAGACTACAGGTGCCCGCCACTATGCCTGGCTAATTTTTTTGTATTTTTAGTAGAGACAGGGTTTCACCATGTTAGCCAGGATGGTGTCGATCTCCTGATCACCCGTCTCGGCCTCCCAAAGAGCTGGGATTACAGGCGTGAGCCACCGCACCTGGCCGCATGTGTTATTTAAATAGATCCTGGTAACACTTGAATGAGCAATGTGTTTATGTACCTCCATGCAAGAGTGTATTCAGTCTCAAAGATATCAAGAAAAAATCAGCTGTGCCCTCCCAGTTGCCTGTCTTACCTATATGTTCTCATTCTAGTTGCTCTCCCAGGGAAACCATCTGATGGCTGAGACATAGCTGCTTTAATGACAAGCTCACGGGTTATATTTCCAATGTTATTCAGGCTAATTTGTCCCACCCCATCATAACAGAGGAAAAGGGGCTGGGCACAGTGGCTCATGACTGTAATCCCAGCTCTTTGGGAGGCCAAAGCAGGCAGATTGCTTGAACCCAGGAGTTCAAGAGCAGGCTAGGCAACATAGGGAGACTATGTCTCTACTAAAAATACAAAATCAGCTGGATATGGTGGCAAACGCCTGTAGTCCAGCTACTCAGGAGGTCGAGGTGGTAGGATCCCTTGAGCCTGAAAGTGAGCCAAGATCAAGCCACTGCACACCATTTGGGCAACAGAGTGAGACCCTGTCTTCTCTTTCCAGATCTACTAGGAGAAGACCCACTCCACCTCTCAGAATGCCCTACTCCCTGTGGAGGGACCTGCTCAAGTGGTGACCCATAGACAAAGCCTTAAGATAAGCTTTCCCCTTAACAAAACACCGGGCTCTTGAAGTCTTGGTGAGTGAAGGGACAGAGGGTGGGGCTGATTTTTTGAGACAACGCACTCTCCTGTATTGAAGCAAGACAGGCCCATTTCAAGGTCTGCCTCCACCGCTGCAGGGAAAATACCAGAAATCTGGCAAGGCTGGGGGCACCATCAGTGTTTCCACCTTTGGACAACTGTTAACAAAATCGAGGAGTAAGTAGTCATTAGTGTTTTCTGTTGATAGACAAATTCTCAGCTGCCACCAGTGTCCTGACAAAATAATAGGAATTAACTAAGAGGTCATATAGCACAGTGGTCTAGGCATGGGAACTCAGCCACCTGAGTTCAAACAGTTTGAACTGAGTTCAAATCCCAGCTCCGTTACCCCCAGCACCTTGCACTGGGCAAGGTACATAACTTCCCTGTTAGGTGGACAGTACAGTCATAGTTGGGAGGATTCAATGAGTGAAAAGTGTAAGAGGCCTAAGATAGTGTCTAGCACGTAGTGTTCGACAGATGTCAGCTATTCTTTAAACACAATTTAAAAATATTTAGAAGATGTATTACAGTTTGATTTGGGGCTCTCTCTGGAATCCCTTCCCACCTCTCCTGGTCTCTCTCCTCTCCGTGTGCAGCCTTCCTTGGATCATTTCTTCTGCTGCTGCTCTGAATCTGAATTGTTCCCTCTGGGACGGTTTCCATGGGAAGGGAAGCTGGAGTGGCCAGGATCTCTAGGGTGTTTACCACTCAGGCCCCAGCAGGGAAAACATACTGCAGGCACTCAGGGTGCAAGAAGACAGTGGCTAATGGCTCAGAAGGGTTTCTGAGACCAGGCCTGGGGTCTGCCTTACATCGCTTAGTTGAGTGAATTGTTTGTAAGTGGCTGTTGATGGCTCTGGGTTTAAACCCCATGCAAACTGGAGAGCAGCTGCCCCCAGCTGACTTAACCTCAGTTTCCCTGAGGCTGGAGCAGCCATAGACCTCCCATTGTGCAGGCCTGTGTGGCCGCACATGTCCTGAGGATGGTGGATGCCACCCTGCATCCTGCCCGGAGAGATCACCATAGGGTGACTTGGGAAATGCTCCCAGTCAGGGTTTCCAATCAGTTTTACCAAGGACTTTCCAAGTGGGAGAGCCCCACAAGGGTGGCAGGACAGGCTGTGGTGTCCACTCCTCTGGACATCTCACCCCAGCCTAATAATCCCCCATGCCTCGGGAGGGGGGCTGAGCCAGCAGAGGTGGGGGATGGAAGAGATGACTTCTGGAGGACCCTGCCAATCTGAGGACATCCACGTAGAAAAGTTACTGCGTCAACACATTAGCAGAAAATAACACACTTTTCTCTCTGCCAGCCAGTATCCCCTTCACTCCTTCAGCACTGAGATTCAGCATGCTCAGCTGCTCCAGGTGTGCTGTGCCAGATGTAGAGGGAAGACAGACCTTTACTGGGAGCTGAGAGGGATTCTGTGATCTTCAAATGCTCCATTCTGCTTGTGAGGGGAAGGCAGGCAGCATTAGAAGGTGAGGGAGGGAGTGGGGAGGGTGCTGCCAGGGGACAGGGAGGGGAGCAGCCCGTGGGGAGAGCACTGTGACACCTCAGCTGACTCAGATTTGACAGGACCTGTCCACACCAGCCTCTTCTGTGGCTGCCCTGTGCCCCTCAAGGGTGAAATGTCACTTCCTGGGAGCTTCTTTGTACCCTGCCCTGGCCGGAGCCACCAGCATCAGCTCAGGCAGGACTCTGTTCCGTGCTGGCAACCTTTCCCTCCGCTGGCTGCCACAATGGGGTGTGGAGGTCAGCCGGTCTCAGAGCTCCCACTCAGACTTGAGATTTACAAAAGCACTTCAAACCAAATTGAGGGTCCAGAGAAAATACTCCTGTGTCCGCCCCATCTCTTCTCCAAGTATAAACTGGCCCCACTGAAAACTCCAGACCCCAAAAGTCCACACAGATGGAAGGATTTGGGGCCCCCCTCCTCTCCCCACCACCCAAGAATGTGAAATACCAGCAAACAAGTCTCATCCAAATTAGGAAGCGAGCAGCTCTGTCTGCCCGTGAGTGTGTGCTGTAGGGGCTGTTTTGGGATTTGGGCTTTCCCGACAGATCCCTTCAAACCCACAATGCTATCAAGACTTAAGTTATTCTCAACCCCAACTCAGAGCTCCGTGCCATCTTGGTCACTGCACACCCTTCCCCAAACCTAAGACGCTGCTCTAAACAGCTCTTTACTCAGAGCTTCTCGCTAGCTCCAGCCTCCGTGTCCCACACCTCCAAGCCTGTGAACAGAGCCCTGTCCATGCTGGAGCTGGGAATCAACTCAGGCTCAAGTCTCCTCTGGGGAGCCACAGGTGGTGGTGCCATGAGAGGGCTCTGCCAGACGGGCGCCGAGATGTGGGCATGTGCCACAAGGACCAGCATCCCAGCCCTTAGCCCCAGCCTTGGTGCATGTACCCAAGGTCCCAGAGCGGGGACCTATCCTTGAGTGAGCAGGAAATGGGTGCGGCCCTCCTACCCAGGCTATGGGCTGCTGACAGGGGTCAGCAAGACCAAGGCTCCATAAGCTAGCAGTGGCCCTGGTACAGAGGCCCCTTCTTCCCCAACCCCCACGCTCATTTACCTTCCTGGGAGAGGACGATGAACTTGGTGGTCTTGAGGGTCTTTCCATTCAGCGTCCAGGTGATGGTGGCTGGGGGGTCAGAAGACACCTGGCACTGGAGCAGCAGCTTCTCGCCCTCTGCCACACGAACATCTTGCAGCTTCTCCTTGAAGACTGGGGCTGTCCCCTGGCTCTCTGATCTTTTTTCATTATCTGTGGTCCCTGCATGGCCTCTCTTGCAATTCACATCATTCTTAATGTCTTTTTTGAGTTCTTCTTTGCTAGCGGATTTCAGGGTCTCAGCAGGTTTGACATTGCCCATGGGCTTCAGGGTCTCAGCAGGCTTGGCGTTGCCCATGGGCTTCAGGGTCTCAGCAGGCTTGGTGTTGCCCATGGGCTTCAGGGTCTCAGCAGGCTTGGCGTTGCCCATGGGTTTCAAGGGCCCTGAAGGCTGTGCATTGCTCAGGGGCTTGGAAGTTTTCCATGGCCTTGGCAGTCAGGGTCTCAGCACTGCTGCTACCATTCTCTGCTGGTAATTTCTTCTTGCCACCCAGCACTGAGTGAAAATCTGGGGTGGCAGGTTTTGGCGGTGGCACCTTCTCAGGCACGGGGGTCTTGGGAGTCCCCTTCTTGGCCAGGACAGAGCGGAAATCGACCTGCTGGGGGCTGTGCACCTTCCTCTCTTCCTCGGACACAGTCTTTGGCTTCACTTGCCGCTGCAGGTTGGCACGGAAATCCATCTGCTCGGCTGGGATCTCCTTCAGGTCGTCTTCCGAGAGGGTCTTGGTACTCACCTTCTTCCCCAGGAGGTCTCGGAAGTCCAGCTGCTCCACCTCCTGCTGGCGGATCGCCTCCTCGGTGTGCTGCCTCGTCTCCACGTGCCTCTTCAGCACCCCTCACACGTCCTTGCCGTCTTCCTCCTCTGGCCAACCCTGCCCTCTTGCTGGCCAGCCAGGCCTCAGGGTCCCATAGCCGTCACTACCACCACCATCAGCACCAACTCCTCCACCACAGAGGCCCTCACAGCTGACAGGCTCCCTCCCCCTGCAACCAGTGAAGGGAGAAAGGAAAGTAGCAGGAGGAAAAGGGGCTGGGTAAGAAAGAAACGTCAGGGGAGAGCAAATCCCTGAGGGTGGGAGGGTAGAGGGGAGCGGGAGGGGAGGGGGGAGGCCGGCCAGGCTGTGTTTATAGATGGGAACATTGGTGAGAGGCGCTCGCTTGCTTAGTTGGTTTATTACATCCGTAATGACTTCAGTAGCCTTATAGGGGTGTGTGCAAAAAAAAAAAAAAAATCACTCCCTCCTTCCCCTGCTCTCCCTCCCTCATTCGCCTTCCAGGCTCTCCCTTCTGGCTTTGGCAGCCTCAGCTGCAGGGCACAAACAATCTAGGGCTGCTGGGCTGGGGCTGCCGGGGCCTGGAGGAAGGTGGGGATGGGGGCATGGCCTGGTGAGGCAGCTCTTGGGGGCACTCACCGTGGAAGGGCTCTGGCAGGGCTGTTCTGTAGCATCAGTGACACCTGGCAACTGCATTCGCCAACTCGGTTCCTGAGGAATTCCAAAGATCAATAAAGATCAAGAGGCCCTCTGGGCAATGGGCTGTTCAGTGTGGACTTGATCACAGGCTGCTGGCCACCGGGGAAGATGGAAGTCAACGCCTTGGCTGTGACATTCACCCCAGCCTTAGATTTAGGGCAGGACCCTCTCACTCTGTGGTCACCCTTTATTTTCTCAGCTCTTATTTAAGAAGAAGAAGAAAAACAGAATCTCTGGACGACAGCTAAGGCAGGCATCCAGAAGTAGGAATACTTTTCTGTAAGTATATAATATAATCATTCAATCAATCAGTCATTCAACCAATAAAAGGGGAAGGAGAAAGGCTAACCCTGCTGGGGACTGTGATAGAGCAGCTGGGTCTAGACAGATAGGCCCTGGTCGTGGGCCTGCCCAGTGCCCTTGACTCTGACTCCATGATCCCTTAACACAGAGGTAGTTCCTTTCCCTCTCCTTCCCAGGAATGGAAGCACCCTCCACCCCCACTCACTGATAATGCTCTCAGATCAGAACTTTTTGTGTTAAAAACCCAACAAGTGTTTTCCTACATGAGTGGCCCTTTCTCTTCTTCCTTCAGGTGGGGAGGGCTCTGGATTCTTCGTGTCCATAAACCTGGTCAGTCTCCCGCTGGTGCACAGAGTCTCAGGCCCTCTGCTCAGGGGAGGGTCTGTACCCTGCGTGGCTGCAGTGCAGTGTATTTGCAGCAGACTGTCCCTCCAACCCCATAAGGCTGCCACCTGCTGGCACTTCTGAGCTTTGACCAGCCAAGAAGGTTCTGCTCAGGCTAGGGGAAGTGGTGGGGGCAGGTCTGTGAGCCAGAGAAGACTAGTGATGGTTGTAACAACTGCATTTCATACAGCACCCTCCAGCTTTCATGACACCCACACACAGTTCTTTCTTGATATCCACAGCATGCCAGAGAGGTATAGAGTACTGCCATGCCCAATTTAAAGACAAGGAAAGGGGGCTCTGGGGTGGGATCCTCAGGGTCTCTGACAACAGTGCTCCCACTCATGCCCCTGGATGCGGCCGTCTCACTAGCACTCAGACCCAATAGCAGATGTGCCAAGCTCTGTGACAGATTCTTTACATGAGCCATCTCATTTAATCTCAGAACAGCTCTGTGAGATTAGAATCAGCACTGTTTCTATAAGGTAAGAAAAATGAGGCTTATAAAGGTAAAGTAGTCCAGGCACAGTGGTTCACGCCTGTAATCCCAGCACTTTGGGAGGCTGAAGTGGGAGGATTGCTTGAGCTCGCAAGTTTGACACCAGCTTGGGCAACATAGCAAGACCTCACTTCTATTAAAAAATAATCATACTAAAGGTCAGGGTTAAGTAATTTGCCTAAACTCACAGAGCTTGCTAGTGGAGGCAGGGGTTAGGAACTGTGACCCTATGACTTTTGCACCCCACCCTACTCTGCTTATCCGTACAAATCTGGTCTGGGACATGTGTGTGTCCATGCGCATATGTAGATATCAGTCATACACATGATGCACACATATACTGGTCTAGCTGGTGGGCACCTGCACCTGGAGGTCTATGTTTGGGGATATGTGCACATATGAGTTACACTCACCTGGACAGGCATCTGAGCTTGCGTTCTTGTACATTATGCTGGTGTGTGTGGGTCTCCACCTCACTCTGCCTGGCCTCCCTCCCAGTGGACAAACACTGGAAGCCCATGGCCTGGCCCAGGATTCTCAGGGGCTCTGGGGTGCTGCTCACCCTTGGGTGCTGGCACCCATTTGAAGCAAAGAGAAACCAATCATTGCTATCCTCCAGCCCTCCTCTCGCCTGCTGGGCTCCTCTCCTTTGTCCTTCTCCCCAGTGCCCTTGTGCTGTCCCAGGCAGTGCTGGTGCAGGTACCTTCCTGGCTGCCTTAGCTCTTTCACTTCTCTCTCCGCCCTGGCCATGCATCCCATAGCCTCCCAGCCACCCTCCTCAATGCTCAGGCTCTCAGAGGGCATAGATTCAAGGGCAGGGAGTCTCAAGTCTGGAGAATTTTGAGTTCAGGGTGTTCCTTTGCTCAACAAACAGTGGTTAGAAACCTCATGGGTGCCAGGCCCTGGGAAGACTAAGAGGTTCTCAGCGTGCCCCGAGTTCTCAACACTCAAAAAGGCTTATGGGCTTTGGGTGAGCTTGTAGAATAACCATGTGAAGTCAACCTGCTTCTGCCAGGCTGCTGGCCAGTGTCAGGCCACTCTTTTCCTATTTTTAAGCACAGCCTTGTGAGTGCTTGGGTTGACATGGAGCAGGAAGATGAGATGTCCAAGGGCTGTGTCTGCCTGGCAGTCCTTTCAGCATCTCCTCAGCAGAGTTTCTCCTGTCACCAGTAGAACACAGCCCATTTGTAAACATCAGGAGCAGATGCTGCTCAGATGGCTGATTTACCCCAGCTGGACTCCTCTGAGGCTTTGGCAGTGGCCAGCCCTGTGCCCCAAGCTGGAGTAAGCCGACTCTCCCCATGGGGGAAGCAGGTAAGGGCTTCTGTCACTTTCCATGACCTGTGCTCAAGCTGGGGAGCACAGACTCAGATAAGGCTCTCAAGGGCTCCTGCCCAGTTCAGCCCCAGGCCTTGCCCTGTGGCACCCAGCAGGCTAAGGGGTCAGAGGAAGGTGGAGGACTTGGGATACCAAGGCTGACCCATTAAGTGGAACATCCGGTGGTGGGGTGATCTGGTGGTAACCATTCCTACAGCCATACACTTAAATCTCTGCTGGGCCTTAAAGACAAACCATGGGTTCATTTGCAGCCTATAAAGTTCATAGTGGCCTCCTGTGTGGGACCCACATGTCAGATCACCTAAGCTGCTGGAACAGGGTCTTGGGGCCATCTTTGACAACTGCACACAGTTACAAAATCAGGGCTGGGGCTGAAGATGAGGCCCCATCCCAGGAGCTGCCACAGAGCATACAGGGCTGTCATCCTATATACTGAAACTTTCACAGATAAACAGAGTCCTTTTGCCTCTGCTAACGAAGCCCTGAATAAGAGTCCCACTCTGGTTACAAAGCTTTGGATCCTGTCCCACCCTGAATCGTCTACCTCTTGGATGGGTTTTATATGGAAAAATCATTTTAAAGAACTAATTTCCTGGCAAGTATCAAGTGTTTCAAGTATTCCAGCTGGAATTTTGAGCTGACTTTTTGTCATTTCCCTTTTGGTACAGTAGACAAGAGCTAGGAAGGGAAGAGAGGCAGAAACTACCCACCCATACTTGCCTCACAACCCTAGCAGGAACAGGCAGGATCTGCCCAGTCCTCTGCCCCTGCACACCGGACCCTTGGCTTCCTCCCAGCCATCCAGTCGTTCCCCTCGAAAGGCACCCTGCCCTGGGTCTAGGTCGCTGGAGGAGCGAGGTCTTCCAGCTGGGATAGTCTAAATTTTATGACTGTCCCCAGCTGGCCCCAGACAGTCTGCCTGCCAACCTCCTGGTGCACACCTCCTCTCTGGCCTGGCAAACTTCCCACAGCCTTTTGCTTGGCTCTGCCCCCACCCCACCCTTTCTTGCTTGGCCTACTCAACAGCTAAGCCTTATCACATTTACCAAGACTCAACCCTCCTTTTCCATCAAAATCCCAAAACAAGCTCATCTCCTCTAGGATGTCTGGCTTGAGTAACATAAATATCTCAAAGTGCTTCTCCTTCTATACAGACAAGATCATCGGCAGGTATTTTTACACATCACCGGTTTCCATTCTTTGTACTAACCTAGGGAGTAAGCGTGTACCTTCTCCCCATTTTGGAGGCAGAGTGGGCTGGGCATGGTGGCTCACTCTTGTAATCCTAGCATTTTGGGAGGCTGAGCGGAGTGGATTGCCAGAGCTCAGGAGTTCAAGAACAGCCTGGGCAACATGGTGAAACCCTACCTTTACTAAAATACAAAAAAAGTAGTCAGGCGTGGTGGTGTGCACCTGTAGTCCCAGCTACTTGGAGGATGAGGCAGGAGAATTGCTTAAACCAGGGAGGCGGAGGTTGCAGTGAGCAGAGATTGTGCCACTGTACTCCAACCTGGGTGACAGAGTGAGGCTCCATCTCAAAACAAAAAAAATAGAAAAGAAAATCTGAATATCCAGCCCAAAGAAGTACAAAGAAACTCTGTATGAATATGCTTTGCGATGTGCTGGTTTTTTTCAGAGTAGAACTTATGTTTTGATTAAACAGGTTCTAAACTCATGTTCTGGAAAATCTAAGAAATTACATTTCTGAAGCTATTGAACCCTTATAGGAATGTACAAATATCCTGCCCTAACAAGTAAAAAAGTTATCTGGCCGGGTGTGGTGGCTCACACCTGTAATCCCAGCACTTTGGGAAGCCAAGGTGGGTGGATCACCTGAGGTCAGCAGTTTGAGACCAGCCTGACCAATATGGAGAAACCCCATCTCTACTAAAAATACAAAATTAGCCAGGCGTGGTGGCATATGCCACCCAGCTACTCAGGAGGCTGAGGCAGGAGAATCACTTGAACCCGAGCGGTGGAGGTTGTGGTGAGCCGAGATCACGCCACTGCACTCTAGCCTGGGCAACAAGAGCAAAACTCCGTCTCAAAAGAAAAGAAAAGAAGCTATCTATAAAAGAGCTTTGTGATGTGCTGTTTTGTGTCACTGAAAGGCATCTTTGTTTTGATTCAAAATGTTCCAAACACACCTCTTGTAGATCTAAGAAAGAATATTTGTGAGCCCATTGAACCCTTATAGGAACATATGAATATCCAGCCCTCAAAAATAAAAACATGCAATCTGTGAAAACGTTTATTTAATTTTTTATTATTTTATTTATTTATTTATTTGAGACAGTCTCGCTCTGTCATCTAGGCTAGAGTGCAGTGGCATGATCTCAGCTCACTGCAACCTCTGTTTCCCAGATTCAAGCAATTCTCCCGTCTCAGCCTCCTGAGTAGCTGGGATTACAGGTGCATGCCTCCACGCCCAGCTAATTTTGGTATGTTTAGTAGAGACAGAGTTTCACCATGTTGGTCAGGCTGGTCTCGAACTCCTGACTTCAAGTGATTTGTCTGTCTGCCTCAGCCTCCCAAAGTACTGGGATTATAGGCGTGAGCCACTGTGCCCCGCCAAATTTGCTGTTTTATATCACTGAATAAAACTTGTGTTTCCCTTTCAAAAGATCCAAGCTCAAGTTTTGTATAATCCAAAAAATGCCATTTTAGAGGTTTTTAGGTCTATTCAAGAAAATACAAATATCCAGCCCTAAGAACTACAAACAGGCTCTGTGCGAATATGCTTAGTGATGTGCCGTTTTCTATCACTGAGTGGAACGAGTGTTTTGATTCAACAGTTTCCAAATACACTTTTTGTGAAATTGAAAGAGAGACATTTCTGAGTCCATTCAGCACTTACAGGAATATACCAATATCAAGCCCTAAGGAGTAAAAAGAAGCTATCTGTGAAAGAGCTTTTGATTTGCTGTTTTATATCACTCAATGGAAGCTGTTTTGATTAAATAGGTTAAACACACTTTTTGTGAAATCTAAGAAGGGACATTTCTTAGCCCGTTGAACCTTTTAGAAACATACAAATATCCAGCCCTCATTAAAAACAAGCTATCTGTGAAAAACCTTTGTGATGTGCTGTTTTATATTACTGGACTCAACTTGTGTTTTCATTACAAAGGATCCAAAGTCATGTTTTGTAGAATCCAAAAATTACATTTCTGAAGTTTTTAGACAGATATAAAAAATAAAAATGTCCAGCCCTAAGAACTACAAACAAACTCTGTGCAAATATGCTGTTATGTTTTGTTTCCTATCACTGTGTGGAACCTGTGTTTTGATTGAACAGGTTCTAAACGCAGGTTCTGTGGAATCTAAGAAATAACATTACTGGCTGGGCATGGTGGCTCACACCTGTAATCCCAGCACTTTTGGAGGCCAAGACAGGCGGATCACCTAAGGTTAGGAGTTCAAGACCAGCCTGGCCAACATAGTAAACCCCGTCTCTACTGAGATTACAAAAAATTAGCCAGGCTTGGTGGCAAGTGCCTGTAATCCCAGCTACTCGGGAGGCTGAGGTGGGAGAAATGCTTGAACCCGCAGGCAGAGGTTGCAGTGAGTCAAGACCGTGGCATTGCACTCTAGCCTGGGCAACAAGAGTGAAACTCCATCTCAATAAAATAAAATAAAAAAGAAATGATATTACTGAGCTCATTGAGCACTTAAAGGAACATGCAAATATCCAGCTCTAAAAAGTGAAAAGATGCTGTTAAAGAGCTTTGTGATGTGCTGTTGTATATCACTGAATGGAACCTGTGTTCTGATTCAACAGGTTCCGGCCAGGCGCGACGGCTTACACTTGTAATCCCAGCAATTTGGGAGGCCCAGGCAGGTGGATCACCTGAGGTCAGGAGTTTGAGACCAGCCTGACCACCATGGTGAAACCCCGTCTCTACTAAAAATAAAAAAAAAAATTAACCGGGAATGGTGGCATATGCCTGTAGTCCTGGCTACTTGGAGGTTGAAGCAGAAGAATCACTTGAACCTGGGAGGTGGAGGTTGCAGCAAGCCGAGATTGTGCCACTGCTCCAGCCTGGGCAACAGAGTGAGACTCTTTCAAAAAAAAGTTTCCAAACACAGTTTCTGTCCAATATAAGAAGGGACGTTTCAGAATCAAATGAACTTTCATAGGAACACACAAACATTCATCCCTCAAAACTAAAACTAAAACCCACCAATCTGTGAAAAAACTTTACAATATGCTGTATTATATCACTGAATGGGTATTGTGTTTTCATTACAAAAAATTCAAACTCATGTTTTGTAGAAACAAAAAGAAAATGACATTTCAGAGGTCTTTAGACCTATTTTGAAAAGACAAATATCCAGTCCTAAAAACTACAAACAAGCTCTTTGCGAATATGCTTTGTGATGTGCTGTATCCTATCACTGAGTGGAACCTGCATAATCATTCAACAGGTTCTAAACACGCATTCTGTAGAATCCAAGAAATGACATTTCTGAGCCCATGAGCCCTTATATTAAGATAAGAATAGCCAGCCCTAAAAAGCAAAAAGAAGCTATCCTTGAAAAAGCATTATGATATGCTGTTTTATATCACTGAATGGAACCTGTGTTTTTATTCAACCAGTTCCAAACAGATGTTTTGAAGAATCTAAGAAGGGACATTTCTGAGGACATTGAGCCTTTATAGGAACATATGCATATTCAGCCCTCAAAACTAAAATCAAGCTATCTGTGAAACTTTTGTGATGTGCCACTTTATATTGCTGAATGCAACTTGTGTTGTCATTACAAATGATCCAGATACATGTTTTGTAGAATCCAGAAAATAACATTTCAGAGGTTTGAGGCCTGTATATAAATATGAATGTGCAGTTTTAAAAATTATAAACAAGCTGTGTGTGAATATGGTTTGTGATATGCTGTTTTCTATCACTGAGTGGAATCAATGTTTTGATTGAACAGATTCTAAACACGTGTTCTGTAGAAATCTAAGAAATGACATTTCAGAGCCCATTGAGCTTTTAGAGGAACATACAAATATCCAACCCTAGCAAGTAAAAAGAAGCTATCTGTGAAAGAGCTTTGTGACATGCTGTTATATTTGGAAACTGAACCTGGGTTTTCATTAAACAAGTTCCAATCACTCTTTTTGCAGAATCTAGCAAGTGACATTTCTTAGCCTATTGAACCCTTATAGGAACATTTGAATATACAGCCCTAAAAACTAGAAACAAGCTATTTGTGAAAGTGCTTTGGAATGTGCAGTTTCATAATACAAGATTGATCTTTGGTTTTGATTAAAGAGGTTCCAAACAATGTTTTTAGAATATAAGAATATAGACTATAACATATGAATATCCAGCCCTAAAATTTACAAACAAGCTATCTGTGAAAACACTTTGTGATATGCTGTTCTATATCACAGTATAGAACCTACCATTTGATTAGACAGGCTCCAAGTACACATTTTTTAGAATTCATGAAGTGACGTTTCTTAGCCTATTGAATAATTAGAAAAACATGCAAATATCCAGCCTAAAAACTGGAAACAAGCTATCTGTGAAAATGATTTGTGATGTGCTGTTTTATGTCACAGAATGGAACCTAGGTTTTGATTCGAGAGGTTCAAAACAATTTTTTTAGATTAAGAAGTGACATTTCTGATATTATTGAGCCATTAGAGGAACATATGACTAACCATCCCTAAAAACTAGAAAGAAGCCATCTGTGCAAAGACTTAGTGATGTGCTGATCGTATCACAGAATAGAACCTGTGTTTTGATTCAATAGGTTCAAAACACTAATTTTGTAGATTCTAAGAAGTGACTTAGATTCTTTTTGGGCTTATTGAGCTCCTGAGCAGCTGGGATTACAGGTGCATGCCACCACGCCCAACTAATTCTTATAGAGTCTATGAAGTGACATTTTGGGCCCATTGAGGCCTATTAAAAAGAAATGAATATCCAACCCTGAAAACTAAAAATAAGCTATCAAGGAAAACGATTTGTGGTGTGTTGTTTCATATCACAGAATGGAACATGTGTTTCAATTTGCAGAGTTCCAAACATTCTTTATGTAGAATCTATGAACTGACATTTCTGAGCCCATTGAGGCCTATTAGGAAATAACAAATATCCAGTCTTAAAAACTAAAACCAAGGTATCAGTGAAAGCACTTTTTAATGTGCTATTTCATTTCACAGAATGGAACCTGTGTTGTGAGTCCCCAGATTCCAAATACTCTTTTTGTAGAATCTATGAAGTGACATTTCTTATCTCATGGAGGCCTATTAAGAAAATATGGGCAGGGCGCAGTGGCTCATGCCTGTAATCCCAGCACTTTGGGAGGCTGAGGCAGGCAGATCAGTTGAGGTCAGGAATTTCAGACCAGCCTGGCCAACATGGTGAAATCTTGTTTTCTACTAAAAATACAAAAATTAGCCAAGTGTGGTGGCAGGCAACTGTAATCCCAGATCCTCAGGAGGCTGAGGAAAGAGAATTGCTTGAATCCAGGAGGCAGAGGTTGCAGTGAGCTGAGATCATACCACTGTACTCCAACCTGGGTGATAGAGCAAAATCGAGTCTCAAATTAAAAAAATATATATATATGTATATATCCCTAAAACTAGAAACAAACTGTCTTTCAAAATCCTTTGCGAGGCTGGGCACAGTGACTCATGCTCGTGATCCCAGCACTTTGGGAGGCCAAGGCGGGTGGATCACCTGAGGTCAGGAATTCAAGACCACCCTGGCCAACTTGGTGAAACTGGTCTCTACTAAAAAATATATTTAAAATTATAATATATAATATAATATATTAAAAATATATTTTAAAAAATTAGCCAGGCATGGTAGTGCATGCTTGTAATTCCAGCTACTTGGGAGACTGAGACAGGAGAATCACTTGAACCAGGGAGGTGGAGGTTTCGGTGAACTGAGATTGCACCATTGCACTCCAGCCTGGGTGACAAGAGTGAAACTCCATCTCAAAAAAAAAAGAAAAAAAAAGAAATGACAAGAAAAGAAAATCCTCTGTGATGCGCTTTCTATTATAACAGAATGGAACCTGTATTTTGATTCACCAGGTCCCAAACGGTCTTTTTGTAGAATGTACAAAGTGACATTTCTGAGCCGATTGAGGCCTATTAGGAACAAATGAATATCCAGCCCTAAAAAGTAGAAACAAGCTATTTGTGAAAATGCTTTGCAATGTGCTTTTCAATATTACAGAATGGAACCTGTGTTTTGGTTCACCAAGTTCCAAACACTCTTTTTGTAGAATCTACAAAGTGACATTTTTCATCTCATTGAGGCCTATTAAGAAATATGAATATACAACCCTAAGAACTAGAAACAAGCTACCTGTGAAAACACTTTGTGATGTGCTTATTTATATCAACGAATGGAACCTGTGTTTTCATTCACCAGGTTCCAAACACCTTTTTTGTAGAATCTACGAAGTGATATTTCTGAGCTCTTTGAGGCCTATTAAAAAGAAATGAATATCCAGCTCTGATTGTTTTCTCACCTAGCTTGTTTTTAGTTCTCAGAGCTGGCAAGAAAACCATTTGTGCTGTGCTGTTTCATGTCACAGATGGAACCTGTTTTTCAATTCACCGAGTTCCAAACACTCTTTGTGTAGAACCTACAAAGTGACATTTCTGAGCACATTGGGGTTCTACAGGAACAATGGAATAACCAGCCCTGAAAAGTAGAACCAATGTATCTGTCAAAATGCTTTGTGATGTGCTGTTTCATATCACAGAATGGAATTTATGTTTTGATTTACCAGGTTTGTGCACTCTTTTTGATAAATCTATGAAGTGACATTCTTAAGCTCATTGAAGCCTTACAGGAACGTATGATTATTGAACCCTAAAAGCTATAAACAAGCTATAAGTGAAAACGCTTTGTGATGAGCTGTTTCATATCACAGAATGGAACTTGTGTTTTGATTCACCAGGTTCCAAACACTCTTTTTGTAGAATCTACAAAGTGACATTTCTGAGCCCATTGAGGAGTATTAAGAAGAAATTAATATCAAGCCCTAACAACTGAAAACAAGCTAGCAGAGAAAATGATTTGTGAGGTTCTGTCTCATATCACAGAATGGAACTTGTGTTTTGATTCACCAGGTTCCAAACACACTTTTGTAGATTCTATTAATTGACATTTTTTAGTCCATGGAGTCCTATTAGGAAAAATGAATATCCAGCCCTAATAACTAGAAATAAGCTATCTGTGAATATGTTTTGTGATGTGCTGTTCCATATCTAAGATTGAAACCTGTGTTTACAGAAAAAAACAGGAATAGTTCTAGGAGTCCTTACACAGGTCCGAGGGACAAGCTTGCAACCTGTGGCATACCTGAGTAAGGAAATTGATGTAGTGGCAAAGGGTTGGCCTCATTGTTTATGGGTAGTGGCAGCAGTAACAGTCTTAGTATAGTCTTAGTATCTAAAGCAGTTAAAGTGATACAGGGAAGAGATCTTACTGTGTGGACATCTTATGATGTGAACGGCATACTCACTGCTAAAGGAGACTTGTGACTGTCAGACAACTGTTTACTTAAATATCAGGCTGTATTACGTAAAGGACCAGGACTGCGACTGTGTACTTGTGCAACTCTTAACCCAGCCACATTTCTTCCAGACAATAAAGAAAAGATAACTGTCAACAAGTAATTGCTCAAAACTATGCCGCTCGAGGGGACCTTTTAGAGGTTCCCTTGACTGATCCTGACCTCAGCTTGTATACTGATGGAAGTTCCTTTGTAGAAAAAGGACTTTGAAAAGCAGAGTATGCAGTGGTCAGTGATAATGGAATACTTGAAAATAATCCCCTCACTCCAGGAACTAGTGCTCAGCTGGCAAAACTCATAGCCCTCACTCGGGCACTAGAATTAGGAGAAGGAAAAAGGGTAAATGTATATACAGCCTCTAAGTATGCTTACCTAGTCCTCCATGCCCACGCAGCAATATGGAGAGAAAGGGAATTCCTAACTTCTGAGGGACCACCTATCAAACATCAGGAAGCCATTAGGAAATTATTATTGGCTGTACAGAGACCTAAAGAGGTGGCAGTCTTACACTGCTGGAGTCATTAGAAAGAAAAGAAAAGGGAAATAGAAGGGAACCGCCAAACGGATATTGAAGTAAAAAGAGCCGCAAGACAGGACCCTCCATGAGAAATGCTTATAGAAGGACCCCTAGTATGGGGTAATCCCCTCTGGGAAACCAAGCCCCAGTACTCAGCAAGAAAATAGAATAGGAAACCTCACGAGGACACACTTTTCCCCCACTACAGATGGCTAGCCACCAAAGAAGGAAAAATACTTTTGCCTGCAACTAACCAATAGAAATTACTTAAAACCCTTCACCAAACCTTCCACTTAGGCATTGATAGTACCCATCAGATGGCCAAATTATTATTTACTGGACCAGGCCTTTTCAAAACTATCAAGCAGATAGTCACGGCCTGTGAAGTGTGCCAAAGAAATAATCCCCTACACTGCAGGCCATACATTTCAATCCCTGTATCTTTAACCTCCTTGTTAAGTTTGTCTCTCCCAATCGTTCTTCAAATGGAGCCCCAGATACAGTCCATAACTAAGATCTACCACAGACCCCTGGACCAGCCTGCTAGCCCATACTCCAATGTTAATGACATCAAAGGCACCCCTCCTGAGGAAATCTCAATTGCACAACCCCTACTACACCCCAATTCAGCAGGAGGCAGTTAGAGCAGTCATCAGCCAACCTCCCAACAGCACTTGGGTTTTCCTGTTGAGGTGGGACTGAGAGACAGGACTAGCTGGATTTCCTAGGCCAACTAAAAATCCCTAAGCCTAGCTGGGAAGGTGACTGCATCCACTGTTAAACATGGGGCTTGCAACTTAGCTCACACCAGAACAATCAGAGAGATCACTAAAATGCTAACTAGGCACCAACAGGAAGTAAAGAAATAGCCAATCATCTATCTCCTGAGAGCACAGTGGGAGGGACAAGGATCAGGATATAAACCCAGGCATTCGAGCTAGCAACGGCTACCCTCTTTGGGTCCCCTCCCTTTGTATGGGAGCTCTGTCTTCACTCTATTAAATCTTGTAACTGCAAAAAAACAAAAAACAAAAAAACACACCTGTGTTTAAATTCACTAGGTTCCAGACACTCTTTTTGCAGAGTCTATGAAGTGCTATTACTGAGCCAACTGGAACGTATTAGGAAACAACTAATATCCAGCCCTAAAAACAAGAAACAAGCTACTTATGAAACAACTTTCTGCTGTGCTCCTTAGTATCACAGAATGAAACCTATGTTTTTATTCACCAGATTCCAAACACTCTTATTGTGGAATCGATAGAGTAACATTTCTGAGCCTATTGAAGCCTATTAAGAAAAAACAAATATCCAGTCCTAAAAAGTAGAAACAAACTATCAGTGAAAACGCTTTCTGATGTGCTGTTTCCTATTACAGAATGAAAACTGTGTTTTGATACACCAAATTCTAAACACTCTTTTTGTAGAATCTACCAAGTGACATTTCTGAGTCCATTGAGTCCTTATAGGAAAGAAATGAATATCAAGCCCTAAGAAGTAGATACAAGCTATCTGGGAAAATGCTTTGTGATTTGCTATTTGGTATTACAGAGTAGAACATGTGTTTTGATTCACCAGATTCCAAACCTGCTTTTTGTAGACTCCACGAAGCCCATTAAAGCCTACAAAGAAGAAATGAATATTGAGTCCTAAAAGCTGGAAACAAGCTCTCTGTGAAAACACTGTGTCATGTGCTATCCCATATCTCAATTTGGATCCTGTGTTTTAAGTCACCATCTTCTAAACACTCTTATGGTGGTATCTACAAAGTGACATTTCTGAACCCATTGAGGCCTATTAGGAAAAAAACAAATAGTCCTAAAAGCCAGAAGCAAGCAACCAGTGAAAACACTTTTGGATTTGCTATTTCATAGCACAGAATGGAACATGTGTTTTGATTCACACTCTTTTTGTGGAATCTAAGAAACGACATTTCTGAGAACATTGAGACTTTACACAAACAAGCAAATATCCAGTACTAAAAACTAGAAAAAAGCTATCTATTAAAATGCTTTGTGATGTCATATCACAGAATGAAACCCGTGTTTTCATTCACCAGATCACAAACACTTTTTTTGTAGAATATAATAAATGACATTTTTGAGCTGATAGAGACCTATTAGGAAAGAACAAATATCCAGCCCTGAAAACAAGAACAAAACTATCTGAAAATGCTTTTTGATGTTCTGTTCTATATCACAGTAGGAAAACTGTGTCTTGGCCGGGCGCGGTGGCTCAAGCCTGTAATCCCAGCACTTTGGGAGGCTGAGACGGGTGGATCACGAGGTCAGGAGATCGAGACCATGCTGGCTAACACGGGGAAACCCCGTCTCTACTAAAAAATACAAAAAACTAGCCGGGTGAGGTGGCGGGCGCCTGTAATCCCAGCTACTCGGGAGGCTGAGGCAGGAGAATGGCGTGAACCTGGGAGGCGGAGTTTGCAGTGAGCTGAGATCCGGCCACTGCGCTCCAGCCTGGGCGACAGAGCCAGACTCTGTCTCAAAAAAAACAAAAAAACAAAAAAAAAAAAACTGTGTCTTGATTCACCAGGTTCCAAAAACTCTTTTTGTAGAGTCTATGAGGTGACCTTTCTGAGCCCATGGAGGTCTTACAGGAACATGAAAATGTCCATCCCTAAGGAGTAGAATCAAGCTATCTGTGAAAACAGTTTGTGATGTGTTGTTCGTATCACAGAATGGAACATGTGTTTTGAATCACCAGGTTCCGAACACTCTTTTTGTAGAATATATGAAATGACATTTCTTAGCCCATTGAGGCCTATTAGGAAAAAATGAATATCCAGCCCTAAAAACTAGAACAAGCTATCTGTGAAAACACTTTATGATGTGCTGTTTCATATCACAGAATGGATGTTGTATGTTTATTCACCAGGTTCCACACTTCCTTTTTGAGGAATCTATGAAGTGACATTTCTGAACCCATTGAGGCCCTATAGGAACATAAGAATATCCAGCCCTAAAAACTAGAAACAAGGTGTCAGTGAAAACACTTTGAGATGTGCTGTTTTATGTCACTGAATGGAACCTACGTTTTGATTCACCACGTTTCAAACACTCTTTTTGTAGAATCTACAAAATGATATTTCTGAGCCCATTGAGGCCTATTAAGAAAAAACAAATATCCAGCCGTAGAAACAGGCTATCTGTGAAGATGCTTTGTGATGTGCTGTTTTATATTACAGAATGGAGCCTATGTTTTGAATCAGCAGATTTGAAGCACTGATTTTGAATCTCTGAAGGGACATTTTTACATCCATTGAGTCTTTACAGGAACATACAACTATTGAGCCCTAAAAACTAGAAACAAGCAGTCTGTGAAAACGCTTTGTGATGTGCTGTTTCATATCACAAAATAGAACTTTTGTTTTGATAGATCAGGTTCCAAACACTCTTTTGGTAGAATCTACAAAGTGAAACTTCTGAGTTAATTGAGGCCTCTAGGGAAAAATGAGTATTCAGCCCTAATCATTAGAAACAAGCTATCTGTGAATATGTTTTGTGATGTGCTGTTCCACATCTAAGACTGGAACCTGTGTTTAAATTCACCAGGTACCAAAAACTCTTTTTGTAAATTCTATGAAGTGACATTACTGAGCTGATTGCAGCCTGTTAGGAAAAAGCTAATACTCAGCCCTAAAAACAAGAAACAACCTGTGAAAATGCTTTGTAATTTGCTGTTTCATATTACAGATTGGAAGCTGTATTTTGATTCACCAGGTGCCAAACAATTTTTTCGTAAAATCTGCGAAGTGACATTTCTAAAGCCATTGAGGACAATTAGGAAAAAATGAATATCCAGCCCTAATAGTTAGAAACAAGCTATATGTAAATATGCTTTGTGATGTGCTGTTCCATATCCTAGATTGGAACCTCTGTTTAAATTCATCAGGTTGCAAACACTCTTTTTGTAAATTCTGCCAAGTGACATTACTGAGCCAATTGGGACCTATTAGGAAAAAATGAATATCCAGCCCTAAAAACAAGAAACAAACTATCTGTGAAAATGTTTTAGGATGTGCTGTTTAATATCACAGAATGGAATTTGTGTTTTGATTCATCAGGTTCCAAACACTCTTTTTATGAAGTGACATTTCTGAGCCCATTGAGGCTTCATAGGAACATATGAATATCCAGCCCTAAAAACTAGAAACAAGCAATGTATGAAAATGCCTTGTGATATGCTGTTTTACATCACTGAATGAAGCTTGTGTTTTGATTCAACAGGTTCCAAAAACTCTTTTGTAGAATATATGAAATGATATTTCTGAGCCCATTGAGGCCTATTAGGAAGAAATGAATATCTAGCCCTAAAAACTAGAAACAAGCTACCCGTGAAAATGCTTTGTGATGTCCTGTTTCATATCATGGAATGGATATTGTATTTAGATTCACCAGGTTCCAAACTTCCTTTTGGTAGAATCTATGAAGTGACATTTGTGAGCCCATTGAGGATTTATAGAAATATAAGAATATCCAGCCCTAAAAACTAGAATGAAGTTTTCATTGAAAACACTTTGTGATGTGCTGTTTCATATAACAGGAAAGAACCTGCATTTGATTCAACAGGATCCAAAAACTTTTTTGTGTAAAATTTACAAAGTGACATTTGTAAATCCATTGAGGTCTCACTGGAACATTCGAGACCTAAAAACTAGAAACAAACTATCAGTGAAAATGCTCTGTGATGTGCGGGGTCATATACAAAATGGAAACTGTGTTTTGATTCACAAGGTTTGAAGCACTCTATTTGAAGAATATATGAAGTGACATTTCTGAGCCCATCGAGGCCTTATAGGAACATATGTAAACTAGCCCTAAAAACTAGAAACAAGCTATCTCTGAATATGCTTTGTGATGTGCTGTTCCATATCTCAGATTGGAGCTTGTGTTTAAATTTACCAAGTTCCACACACTTATTTTGTAGATTCTACAAAGTGACATTACTGAGCCAATTGGGGCCTACTATAAAAACTCCAGCCCTAAGAACAAGAAACAAGCTATCTGTGAAAACACTTTCTGATGTGCTGTTTAATATCACAGAATGAAACCCATGTTTTGTTTTTCATTTTTTGAATTTTTTTGAGACAAAGTCTCACTCTGTCACCCAGGTTGGAGTGCAGTGGCATGATCTCGACTCACTGCAACTGTCTACTGGGTTCAAGTGATTCTCCTGCCTCAGCCTCCCGAGTAGCTGGATTACAGGCACCCACCACCACACCCAGCTAATTTTTTTTTTGTATTTTCTGTAGAGATGTCATTTTACCACGTTGACCCAGCTGGTCTCAAACTCCTGACCTCAAGTTATCCGCCCACCTCAGCCTCTCAAAGTGCTGGGATTTCAGGCGTCAGCCACAACACCCGGCCAGAACCTGTGTTTTGATTCACCAGATTCCAAACACTCTTTCTGTAGAATCTACGAAGTGATATCTCTGAGCCCATTGAGGTCCGTAAAGAAATAACAAATATCCTGTCTAAACACTAGAAGCAAGCTATCAGTGAAAACACTTTTTGATGTGTTGTTTTATATCACAGAATTATACCTGCGTTTTGATTCACCAGGTTCCAAAATCTGTTATGTACAATCTACAAAGTGACATTTCTGAGCCTATTGAGGCTTTACAGGAATGAACGAATATCCAAGCTATCTGTGAAAAGGCTTTGTGATGTGTTATTTCGTATCACAGAATGGAACCTGTGGGTTTTTTGTTTTGTTTTGTTTTTTGAAATGGAGTCTCACTCTGTTGCCCAGGCTGGAGTGCAGTGGCACAATCTCGGCTCACTGCAAGCTCTGCCTCCCAAGTTCACGCCATTTTCCTGCCTCAGCCTCCCGAGTAGCTAGGACTACAGGTGCCCACCACAATGCCTGGCTAATTTTTTTTTTTTTTTGTAGTAGACACGGGTTTCACTGTGTTAGCCAGATGGTCTCGATCTCCTGACCTTGTGATCCGCCCACCTCGGTCTCCCAAAGTGCTGGGATTACAGGCATGAGCCACCGCGCCCACCAGAACCTGTGTTTTGATTCACCAGTTTCCAAACACTCTTTTTGTAGAATCAAAGAAGTGACATTATTGAGCCAATTGAGGCCTATTAGAAAAAAAAGAAATATTCATCACTAAAAACAAAAACCAAGCTATCTGTGAAAACACTGTTTGATGTGCTGTTTCATATCACAGAATGTTAACTGTGTCTTGAATCTACAGGTTCTAAACACTCTTTTTGTAGAATCTACGTAGTGACATTTATGAGTCCATTGAGGCCTCACTGGAACATTTGAATATCCAGCCTAAAAACTAGAAACAAGCTATCAGTGAAAATACTTTATGATGTGCTGTTTCCTATTACAGAATACTAACTGTTTCGATTCATGAGGTTTGAAACACTGTTTCGATTCATGAGGTTTGAAGCATTCTTTTAAAGAATCCATGAAGTGACATTTCTAAGCCCATTGAGACCTTACAGGAACATACAAGTATCCAGCACTAAAAACCAGAAACAAGCTATTAGTGAAAACTCTTTGTGGTGTACTGTTTCATATCACTGTATGGACCCTGTGTTTGATATACCACATTTCAAACACTCTTTTTGTAGAATCTAAAAACTGACATTTCTAAGCCCACTGAAGCCTATTAGGAAAAAAAGAATATCCAGTCCTCAAAAGTAGAAGCAAGCTATCTGGGAAAATGCTTTGTGATGTTTTGTTTCATATCACAGAATGGATGCTGTATTTTGATTCACCAGGTTTCAAACTTTCTTTTAGTAGAATCTATGAAGTGACATTTCTGAGCTCATTGATGCCTTATAGGACATATGAATATTCAGCCCTAAACAGTAGAAAGGGGCTATCTGGGAAGATGCTTGGTGATGAGCTGTCTCATATCACAGAATGGAGCCTGTGTTTTGATTCACCAGGTTCCAAACACTTTTTTGTAAAATCTACAGAGTAACATTTATGAGTTCATTGAGACCTCACTGGAACATATGAGTATCCAGCCCTAAAAACTAGAAACAAGCTATCAGTGACAATGTTTTGTGATGTGCTGTGTCATATTACAGAACAGAAACTGTTTTTTGATTTACCAAATTTGAAGCACTCCTTGAGGAATCTATGAAGTGACACTTCTTAGCCCATTGAGACCTTACAGGAATATACGAATATTTAATGTTGATCCTAAACATTAAAAAGGTGCTGTCTGTGAAAACACTTTGTGCTGTGCTGTTTTACATTAAAGAATGGAACCTTTGTTTTCATTCACCAGGTTCCAAACACTCTTTTTGTGGAATCTGTGAAGTGACATTTCTGAGCCTATCGAGGCCTTATGGGAATAAAAGAATAACCTGCCAAGACCAGCTCAGTCGAGGAGACCCTAACCCAGCAGCACTAGAGGAATTAAAGACACACACACAGAAATATAGAGGTGTGAAGTGGGAAACCAGGGGTCTCACAGCCTTCAGAGCTGACAGCCCCAAACAGAGATTTACCCACGTATTTATTAACAGCAAACCAGTCATTAGCATTGTTTCTATAGATGTTAAATTAACTAAAAGTATCCCTTATGGGAAATGAAGGCATGGGCCCAATTAAAGGAATAGGTTGGGCTAGTTAACTGCAGCAGGAGCATGTCCTTAAGGCACAGATGGCTCATGCTATTGTTTGTGGCTTAAGAATGCCTTTAAGTGGTTTTCTGTCCTGGGCAGGCCAGGTGTTCCTTCCCTTCATTTCCATAAACCCACAACCTTCCAGCGTGGGCATCATGGCCATCATGAACCTGTTACAGTGCTGCAGAGATTTTGTTTATGGCCAGTTTTGGGGCCAGTTTATGGCCAGATTTTGAGGGGCCTGCTCCCAACATGTCCCCCTTTGATTTGCAAATCTGTAAAAGCGAGGGCAGCTTTGTCACAGTGAGCTACTTCTCACAGGAGTCGGGATCTGAATCTGCAGACTATACAAAGACAAACAATACAGATTAAAAGTACAGTCATTGAAATAACAGAGCTTCCAAGTGTTTTTATCCATTTTAATGGGTTACTAGCTGCTAATTAAAGTCTGTAGCTCCTTTAAGCACTCCAGTTCCTGGCATTAAGGTCAGGTGTGCCTGGGATGATTTAAATATTTGTTCTTTAATTTTGCTATATCCAAAAACAAGTTTGCAGAGTGTCCTTCTAGATGCTTTTTTATTCTTTCCCAAATTTTGATCTTATTAAGAGTTATTAATAGTTTCCACAAATCCTTGTGTTTAGCTCCTAGAGCGGGCCCTATCATGAGGTTGAGGTGCCACTATACTGCCATAGTTCCAGATAATAGGAACTCTTGCTGTACTTCTTATTATATCTACTATATGACCATTTTGTTCAGATCATTTGAACATTGTGTGACTGTGGCATACAGACTGAGAGGTGCAATTCAAGCTAAACATCCCCTTAGGGGACCAATTAATAATGATTCCATAGGAATCGTTGTGCAGCACCTCTGCTTGTTCTGCAAAGCAATCTTCCTAAACAAGTATGTTCGTTATTTCTGACTGGGTCCAATCCTGTTTACAAATAGGTTTTTGAGGGCGATATGCCTCAATTATAGGAGCAGATTTATTATGGTAAATACTGAGATCAAAAAGCATGTGTAACTGTGTCATAGAGTGATTGCATCTAGGCATTATTGCTAGCCAAGATTGATCAATATGCCCATTAAGTAGAATTGTTCTCTGTGTTAGCCCTTATTGAAGGAATACTCATGGCAGTGGTGATAACCGCTATCATAGCTACCATTAAATTACTCGTCGTGACTGGTTGTCCCACTTTCCTCAAGTTTTCTTCTGCCATCTGTGACAGCTTCTTGATCTGTCCCCAGGTGGGTGACTGTGTTCGACGGGTGTTGCTCGTGACAGTTGGGGTCCTCCTCAGTGTTAGCCTTGACATGCCTGCAACTGCGGGGTCCTCGGGGTCCTCCCGGAGTCTCTTCCTCAGCATCTGGCTCATGATAAAGTTTCAGGTGTCTTGATGGTATCCAAATAGGCTACTGATTTTGGCCTGGAGAAACACAAGCATAACTTCAACCCCAAGTTATTATTTTACCTATTTCCCAACTTTTTGTTATTGGATCTCTCCACCAAATCAGTTGTTCTGTTTCTGTCTTTGCAGCTGGTTTCTGTAGACGCTGTTCAGCTAGCTGCTGATAACATCTGGCCTTTGGGCAGGCTCAAAAAATTTAATAATGCTAGGTTCAGTTGCATCTGTTAGGTTCCATATTCCCTGTCTCCCCTTTTCTGCTTTTACAACTGCAGTTTCAGGGAAAGATTCATTCTTTCCACTATGGCTTGTCCTTGAGAATTGTATGGGATACTGGTAATGTGTTTAATATTCCACGTAGAGAAAAATGTAGCTAGAGCTTGGCTAGTACAGCCTGGGGTTTTAATAGAAGTTGGAATGCCCATCACTGCAAAACACTGCAAAAGGTGATGTTTAATACAGGCAGAAGACTGTCCTGATTGGCATGTAGCCCAGACAAAGTGAGAAAAGGTGTCCACACATACATGTACATAAGCTAGTCTCCCAAACGAGGGAACATGTGTGACATCCATTTGCCAAAGAGAGTTAGGTTCCAATCCTCGAGGATTAACTCCTCCTGTAAAAGATGAGGAATGTACCATTTGGCAAGTTGGGCGTCGCTGGGTAATAGCTTTAGCTTCTTTCCAGGTAATGCTATATCTGTGTTTGAGAACAGAGGCATTAACATGGGTTAAATTGTGGAAGTGTCTAGCATTAGATATTGCAGTAGCAATTAGGCGATCAGCCATTTGATTCCCTTCAGTCAAAGGTCCTGGAAACGGTGTATGAGCCCTAATGTGAGTGATGTAAAAAGGATGCATTCTACTCCTAACTGCTGTTTGCAACTGGGTAAATAAAGTCATGAGTTGTTTATCTGCATGAAATCATAACTGAGCATTTTCAATTAACTGTGTGGAATGAACCACGTATGAAGAATCAGAAATCACATTAATAGGCAGATCAAAAGCAGTCAATAGCTCAGTTACAGCTACAAGCTCCACTTTTTGAGCTGAAGTATAGGGCACTGGAAAACTTTACTTTTTGAGCCAGAATAAGCAGCTTTCCCATTACTAGACCCATCTGTAAAACAATGAAAACACTTAGCCAGCTGTAGGTTGTTTACCACAGGAATTGTAAATGCATTACAGTCTTGCTCAACTAAAGGGATAGTAAAGAAACAGTCTTTTAAATCTATGACTATTAAAGGCCAATTTTTTGGAATTATAGCAGGAGAAGGCAATCCTGGCTGTAATGCTCCTATAGGTTGGATAACTGAATTGCTGGCTCTTAAGTCAGTTAACATTCTCCATTTATCTGATTTTTTTCTTAATTACGAAAACTGGAGAATTCCACGGGGAAAGTGCTGGAGCTATGTGCCCATTTTCTAATTGTTCAGTAACTAATTTCTCTAAAGCCTCTAGTTTCTCTTTACTTAACGGCCATTGTCTATCCAAATTGGCTTATCTGTTAACCATTTTAAAGGTGTAGGTTCTGGAGGCTTAACAATGGCCGCCATCAAAAATGATATCCTAATCTTTGGCAGGAACTTTTTAAACCTTGCAAATTTTTTTTTCTAGTCCCATACCAGGGACATACCCCATTTCATGCATCATATGTTGACTTTGATGGCTATATAATTGTTCTGGAATTAGAACTTGTGCTCCCCATTGTAATAAATACTTTCCCCATAAATTTACAGGTACAGAAGTTATAATTGATTGAATAGTCCCAGGTTGTCCATCGGGCCCTTCACAATGCAAAATATAACTACTTTGATATACTGCAGGGGCTTTACCAACTCCAACTATGTTAAATTGAGCAGGTTGAATTGGCCACATGGATGGCCAGTGCTGTAGAGAAATGATTGAAATGTCTGCTCCTGTATCTACCAAACCTTTAAATTTTTTTCCCTGAATAGTTATTTCACAGGTAGGGCATTTATCAGTAATTTGATTTACCCAATAAGCTGCTTTGCCTTGTTTATTTGTGCTTCCAAATCCTCCTGTTTGTTTAATTTCACTTTTTCCCATTCCCACATACGGCACAATCAGGAGCTGTGCTATGCGCTCTCCTGGCTCTGCTTTCCAGGGAACAGAAGTAGATATAACAATTTGAATTTCCCCATGTAATCTGAATCAATGACTCCTGTATGTATTTGTACGCCTTTTAAACTTAAACTAGACTTTCCTAAGAGTAATCCTATTGTCCCTGCTGGCAAGGGTCCACAGACTCCTCATGCGACCTTTTGCAGGGGTTCCCCAGGCAGAAGGCTCACAGCTTTTGTGCAGCATAAATCTACCGTGGCACTACCGGCTGTGGTGGGGGACAGACATTGTACAGGGGTGAGGGAATGGCCTGACCTGGAAATGCCCCGGTTTAGAATGGGGACCAGGACGGGCCCCTCATGGCATTTCCCAAAATCGGGTTCCCTTCTTTATCAAACTTAGATGACACTGATTAGCCCAATGTTTTCCTTTTTTACATTCTGGACATATTTCAGGCTCAGCAGTTTTCTTTGTTCCCCTATCTGGCAGCCTGACTTGCTGATTTTTTCTACATTCTTTTTAGTATGACCATGCTTCCCACAGTTAAAACAAGCTCCAGGAAACGGAGTATTTCCTTTATCCACTCTCAGTCCTGCCATAGCCTGTGCCAACAAAGTAGCTTTATGCAGATTACCTCTGATACCATCACAGGCCTTGATATAATCAACTAAATGTGCTTTCCTGAATTTAAAAGGAAAAGGCTCAAATGTAGCTATAATATTTCTCCGTTGATCTGGGGGGTGTACTCTAACAGGGAACTACCAAGTCTTTTATCACCCTCTCATCTAGCTTGCTGAATTCCTGCCTGAATAGAAGTAAGAGCAGTCGCTCGAGGTGCTGCTCGAACAGTCACTGGGGCTACTACTTTTTGCCTAGTGTCCTCCAGAAAAGAAAGATCTGGAGGGTCTTTTTCTTCAAAATAATAATGAGGGGGTACAGAAGGGTAGGTATGAACCTCTCCTTCCTTTGCCACTTTAGCTGGTAAATAAACATGCTCTGTAACCTCTTGTGTTACTTCGCCATACTCTCCTTCCTTCTCATGATCAGTGTGAAAAAAACCAACGTGGAATGAACCAGACCCTACACTTGTCCCATTATTACCTTGACGCTTCCGAGCTCCCCTTCTTACTCACCACAGGGATTGCTTTAAAAGTACTCGGGTGTCCTCCAGCTAGTTTTTTGTTCCAAACATTGCTCCGGCAACCCTTCAACCTGGATTCGTACCCCCACGAATGGATACCACTTGCCGAGACCAGCTCAGTCGGGGAGACCCTAACCCAGTGGCACTAGAGGAATTAAAGACACACACACAGAACTATAGAGGTGTGAAGTGGGATATCGGGGGTCTCACAGCCTTCAGAGCTGACAGCCCTGAACAGAGATTTACCCACGTATTTATTAACAGCAAACCAGTCATTAGCATTGTTTCTATAGATGTTAAATTAACTAAAAGTATCCCTTATGGGAAACGAAGGCATGGGCCCAATTAAAGGAAAAGGAATAGGTTGGGCTAGTTAACTGCAGCAGGAGCATGTCCTTAAGGCACAGATCACTCATGCTATTGTTTGTGGCTTAAGAATGCCTTTAAGCAGTTTTCCATCCTGAGCTTGGCCAGGTGTTCCTTGCCATCATTCCCATAAACCCACAACCTTCCAGTGTGGGCATCATGGCCATCATGAACCTGTTACAGTGCTGCAGAGATTTTGTTTATGGCCAGTTGTGGGGCCAGTTTATGGCCATATTTTGGGGGGCCTGCTCCCAACAATAACCAGGGCTAAGAACTAGAAACAATCTATCTGTGAAAATTGTTTGTGATATGCTGTTTTGTATCACAGAATAGAACCTGTATTTTGATTCACCACATTCCAAACACTCGTTTTTCAGAATCTACGAAGTGATATTTCTGAGATCACTGAAGCCTATTAGGAACAAATGAATATCCAGCTCTAAAAACTAGAAAGAAGCTATCTGTGAAAAGACTTTGTGATGAGCTGTTTCATATCACAGAATGGAACCTATGTTTTGATTCACCAGTTTCCAAACAGTCTTTTTGTAGAATCTGCAAATTGACATTTCTGAGCCCATTGAGACCTTATAAGAACAAATACATATCCAGCCCTAGGAACTAGATACAAACTATCCATGAAAATGCTTTGTGATGTGCTGTTTCATATTACAGAGTGCAACCTATGTTTTGAATCACCAGGTTCCAAACACTCTTTTTGTAGAATCTACAAAGTGACATTTCTGAGTCCATTGAGGCCTATTAGGAAAAAACGAATATCCAGCCCTAATAACTAGAAACAAGCTATCTGTGAATATGCTTTGTGATGTGCCATTCCATATCTAAGATTGAAACCTGTGTTTAAATTAACCAGCTTCCAAACACTCTTTTTGTAGAATCTACAAAGTGACATTTCTGAGCCCATTGAGGCCTTTTGGGAAAAAATGAATATCCAGCTCTAAAAACTAGAAAGAAGCTATCTGTGAAAAGACTTTGTGATGAGCTGTTTCATATCACAGAATGGAACCTGTGTTTTTATCCACCGGATTCCAAACACTCTTTTTGTAGAATCTACGAAGCAACATTTCTGAGACCATGGAGTCCTATTAGGAAATAACAAATATCCAGTCCTTAAAAGTAGAAACAAGCTATCAGTGAAAATGCTTTTTGACATGCTGTTTCCTATCACAGAATGAAACCTGTTTTTGATTCACCAGATGACAAACACTGTTTTTGTAGAATCTACGAAGTGACATTTCTGAGCCCATTGAGGCCTTTTGGGAAAAAATGAATATCCAGGCCTAAGAAATAGATACA
>NW_022680840.1:0-66317 GCF_009764315.1 Trachypithecus francoisi
ATGAGGAGCTGGTGTCTGTGTCAGATTTGTACCTGCGGGTAAGACCTGGCTGGTGTAGTGGCGGGCCGGGGCTTGGGAGCCGACCTAGGGCCTACGTGCAGGGAGCCGGCTCCTCGGGAACCCTGAGAATGGCCGTCCCCCGCAGATCAAGGGACGAGGACGCAGCGACATCCCCACTTATCCCGCTCCACGAATACTCGCTCCGCACCCGCCGGCTACCTGGGGGTAAAACATTTCTTCGTAGCCCCTGAGACTCCCAATCAAGGATGCAAAGTAAAATGCCACCCAGGCCGGGTAAATAATATATGTGAAGCAGCGACGGGATATAATAAGACTGATGAGTAGTGGGATGTGATCCGACTGGGAGAATGCATTTCCACGTCATCCCCCACCACAAAGGTAAGAAAGAACGGTGCTGAAGGCCCTGAGTCTGCAACCCATATCACACTTTCTTTCATCTGCTTTCTGTCCTCCCAGCCAGACCATATTCCCATTCCCGTACAGGCAGCAGTTCCTTGGGATCCGCCTGACTGAAAAGGCAGTACAGTAGTCCCCACCCTGAAACCTAGAATCCAACTGAGTCCTGCCTAACAAACTTCCATCACCTAGAAACAGTCTTCTCCTTCCTCAGCTTCACTGTTGCCCCAGGGATTAGATCATTAGTTGCTAAGTAAATATGAACGTGTCAATCCCTTCCTATTTGGAATCCCCTTCAAAGAAAACACCTGCATGTTGATGGAAAGCAGTTTTTTTGATAGTCTCATAATAAACACAGTTTGTAACTTTGGGTGTATGAATCTGCAGACTGGTGTGCAGGAGAAAATTTTTACTTTTTTCCTAATTTACATTCAATGCAAGTTCCTTTCTCATTCAACTGTTAGGAAATTCAGTCTTCATTATGTTGAGGGCTACCCTTGGAATGGTGTGATTTTACTTTTTCTTTGTTTTTGGTTGTGGTTGTTTTGTTTTTTAAGGGTTTTATTTTTATTTTTTGATAATGCAATAAATACACAAGAGGTGTCATAAAAATCCATAATACTGTAAAATATCTATAATATTATAAAACACCTTCATAATTCTATCTTCCACAGATAACAAATGTTCTTTAAGACTTGTTTTACATGTGCATTGATTTTTTTTTTTTTTTTTTTTGAGACAGAGTCTCACTCTTTCGCCAGGCTGCAGTGCAGTGGCGTAATCTCAGCTCACTGCAATCTCCGCTTCCTGGGTTCAAGCAATTCTTCTGCCTCAGCCTCTTGAGTAGCTGGGATTACAGGCTCATGCCACCACACTCAGTTAATTTTGGTATTTTTAGTAGATCTCCTGACCTCGTGATCCACCTGCCTCGGCCTCCCAAAGTGCTAGGATTACAGGCATGAGCCACTGCGCCTGGCCTGCATCGATTTTATTTTTTTTAAACAAAAAGGAGAATATTCAGAGCATACTATTCTACAATCCAGTTTTTTACTATTTGCAATCTCACCATCTTCCAGTGACCATGCATAAAGGTCACCCTCATTCTCTTAAATAACTGTATACTATTAGCTTATATGATATATTGGTCAAGGTTATTATGGATAACATAACCTCCTTTCGTTAGTTTAGGCAAAAAGGAATTTATTAAGGAGTGTATACATATATATATATATATAGTTCACTTGGAAGAACCTAAGAAATCATTTTAAAAATAAGCTTCCAGGAAAAACTTCCAAAAATTTTACCACAGAACAGGACTGACAAGAGGCCACAGCCTCTGCCATAATCAGAAAATTGCAACAGAGCTGGAGACTCTAGAATCACTCATCTCTTCCATGGTCAAGAAGCTACCAAGTTAGGAAACCAGCTCGTAAATCAAGATGCCACCTAACAACTTCTAACTCCAATTTCTTGTTGCCTCTATTACGTTCATGCAAGCAAAATAAATGTTGTGCCTTGACTCTCCTTATGTAGCTCTGTTCTGAGTCAAAGTATCATGTGAATACATGTAGCAGGTGAAACCTAATTTGTACGTGGAACCTTTCTGCATAGGAAATTTCCTATTAGTTTTTCAGCTTCTATAGTGTAACAAGACACTAAATTGTTATGAGACACTTAATTGCTGTGCTTCCACCATGTAGGGATAGACCATTATTTATAGATTGTTTTTGTAAACACCATTACAGAGGAAACAGTTTTTGGGGTTTTTTTGTTTTTGTTTTTTTTGAGACAGAGTCTTGCTGGGTCGCCCAGGCTGCAGTGCAGTGGCACGATCTTGGCTCACTGCAAGCTCCGCCTCCCAGGTTCACACCATTCCCTTGCCTCAGCCTCCCGAGTAGCTGGGACTAGAGGCACCCGCCACCAAGCCCAGCTAATTTTTTTTTTTGTATTTTTAGTAGAGACGGGCTTTCACCCTGTTAGTCAGAATGATCTCGATCTCGACTTTGTGATCCGCCCACCTCAGCCTCCCAAAGTGCTAGGATTACAGGCATGAGCCACTGCACCCAGCCCAGTTTTTGGTTTTTCAGTAAAGCTCTAGAATTTAGAAACTGTGAGTTTATTGGAGGTCTCTGATTAAAATGCAATTACAACACAAAATGTTTTTTGAGGTTAATCTTTCCATTGATTTTTTGCACAGGCGACATCATTGTCCACATGGAATCACAAGGATTTATGAAAATTCTGGGGTATTGTGCCCCACAACTGAGTATTTGGAAAAATATCCTATGTATGACAATGTTCTTCCAGCTCAGAGTCTTAAACCCAAGCAAGAATTTAAGCATGCCATGGTAAAATGGAAGGAATAACTACAGTTAAGTAAATATTTAGTAACTATTTGCTTTACTTATTTTTCTCCCAACTCTTCTGGTGTCAATAAAGTTTTCTAGCTATTTAAATTACTGTTTAGTTGATGTAAGTTGAACCAATTTAATAGGCAACAGACTAGTTAAGTCACAACTTGAAAAAAAAACAAAAATACGAATTAAGTTAGGTTAACAAAGTGTGAGAAGAAAAAAGGGATATAAAAAGTTCTATTTTTTTTTAACTTCCTAAAATATCTCATATTTATCTACTTTCCACTGTTACCACCATGTAGACCAGGGTGTTTTATCTTTTGGCTTCACTGGGCCACATTGGCAGAAGAATTGTCTTGGGCCACACATAAAATACAATAACACCAACCATAGCTGATGAGCTTAAAAAAAAAAAATAAAAATAAAAAAAAAATCACAAGAAAATCTCATAATGTTTTAAGAAACTTTATGAATTTGTGTTGGACCTCATTCAAAGCCGTCCTGGGCCCATGCAGCCCATAGGCTGCAGGTTGACAAGCTTGACCTAGAGGAATGCAGTCACTTTATAATAATATCTGAATCTACTCTAGTTTTTGCAGTTTGATCTGTTTTCAATACTTCAGCCTGCCCAATGATTTTAAAATGCAGACCAAACCCTATCACTTCTTTGCTTAAAATACTCCTAAACTTTCCCATTGTGTTTAACACAAACCAGACTCCTTATCAAAACCATGTGCGGGCATGGTTTGCTCACTACTTAATGTCTGGACGGAGGAAGAGGGAAACAAAGAACAAAGGTGACTAAGATGCCGTACTTCCGGGTTCTTCATCACCAACTTTCCCGCGCCTGGGGAAGACACAGGTCAACTGTGCAGGCGCAGCATGACCTCCCACAGAGGAAACCAAAGCCTACCTGGCCACGCCCAGGCAGGGCCCTCCACCTGCCCACATCCCGCCTACGGCCCTCCCACTCCCAGGCCCAAGACATAAAAGCCGCTCCCCTTAGGCAGGCAGCGCAAACTTCCTCGGCCCCCTCCTCAGACGCGGACCTGGGAACCTCCCCCGAGAGGGCCAGAGCGACTTCCTCGGGCTCCGCTGCTGGAGACCAGTGAACCTCGCCTCCTCTTTCTATACATTGGCCACCTAATAAAGTTTCCTTTTTTATCCTGCCTACTTGCCTTTTCCTCTGGCACCGGCTCTGGTAGTCACATAAAACAAATCACTTAATTCTCTAATTCATTTTAACTATAGTGCCCTTTTCACTTTTATGCTCCATCCCATGGGCCATTTTTCATTTCCTTGAAAGTGCCAGGTTTCCCTTATCTCAGAGTCTTCCAAGATACTATTTTCCCTACCTGCAATTTTCCTTCCCTCTCTTAGCTCATTCAATCTGTAGATCTCAACTAAATTATCACTTGAATAAGCTTCTCTGACACTTCATCCAGTTTTCAGATTAGGTAAAATTCTTCTATGTAAGCTCCCAAAGTACTGTCCTGTTATTTATCATTAGATTGGTTTCAGTGTTTCATGAAAGCAGGAACTAAGTCTTTTGTTATCTCAGCATTCTATTTTTAGAAAACTAATATCAATGCCTACTAGCACGTAGTAGGTTCCCAGTATTTGTTCAGTGAGTGATGAATACAAATCTTCTTAAGCCTATACTTTTCATTTGGACTGACCTTTTTTGATCTGTATTTTTGTCAGTTAGGTGGATTACGTATTATATTTACTCGTTATTTTATTTAAACTGTTAATGTATATACTATATTCAAGGTACAATCTTGGTGTTAAGTATAAAAATGTCAGTAAGTTTATGAACCCCAAATATCTGAGATAGGTCTCAGTTAATTTAGAAAGTTCATTTAGCCAAGGTTGAGGGTGCGTGCTGGTGACACAGCCTCAGGAGGTCCCAATAATATGTGCCCAAGGTGGTCAGAGCACAGTTTGGTTTTATACGTTTTAGGGAGACACACATCAATCAACATATATGTAAGATGAATATTGGTTCCTTCCGGAAAGGCGGGACAACTCAAAGCTGGGAGTGAGCTTGCAGGTCATAGGTAGATAAGAGACAAATGGTTGCATTCTTTTGAGTTTCTGATGAGCTTCTCCAAAGGAAGCAATCAGATATGCATTTATCTCAGTGAGCAGAGGGATTTGAAGAGAATGGGAGACAGGTTTGCCCTAAGCAGTTCCCAGCTTCACTTTTCCTCTTAGCTTAGTGATTTTGGGGCCCCAAGATTTATTTTCCTTTCACAAGTTGAAGTTCCTGCTTCCTAGTGACTTGTACATCATATTTGTATAATTTAGAGTTTTAAAAATGCTCTGTAACAGCTTTAGATTTTGGTGTTAGCCATTTTCAGGTCATTTCAGATGCAGCTCATTCTTATATAGCAAAGATACAAACTTTCTTTTCTTTATTATTTATTTATTTTTTTATTATTGTACTTTAAACTTTCAAACTTTTAGTCTAATATTTCTATTTTTAACATTTCAGGCATTCCTTGCAGTAATAATACTTTGGTGACTCTAGTTACTTGTGTAGGTGTATGGCTCTTCCACAGATGGAAGATTTTACTTAGTCCTCAGATTTTGGTATGCAGTAGTGTCATCTAGAAGTGTTACAATTGCAGATTCCAGATCTCCCTCTAAAAGAGCCAGTAGATAATAGAGTGGGTCTCAGGAAACTGCGTTTTTAACCAGCATTGCTAGTGATTCTGTTGCCACTGATTCAGTGCAGTAGGTCAGGAACTGGACTGCTCACTGAGGATGACATGGAACATAAAACAGAGACGGTCTTTGCTTTACTGTTATTTATAGTGTTGTGGGAAAGTCCAGATATGAAACTAAGATAATTATGGATTATAATAAGTGAGATGAGGAAATTCAATAACTGGTTGAGACTGATTAAATGGGAATGGTTGCTCTTTTTTCTTCACTTTATTAATATTTCTTTCTTGATGCCTTAATGGTTCATATTAGAGATTTGAAATAAATGTTACAATATTTGTGTTTATTGAACAAAGATTTTGCTTTTAACCAGTTCTAAATGTAGAAATTGAGAAAATTAACCTGCCATATCTTTCTTTTAAAAGGCAATTGCTTTTCAATTCTGAATTTCCCCAGTTGACTTATTCAAATAAGCCTTAATAATTGAAAAAAAAAAGCACGAAATGTCCCAAAGGTCCAAATATACCAATAAAACTAAAATATTCATTTTTTAAATTGTCATCTCTTCACTTAGTATGACATTGAATCTTTTCTTTGTATTTTCACTGGGAAACTAGCAGTATTTCTAAGAGTCATATCTAGGAGCTTGAAACTCTTGCTTGACTCCCTCATGTTGACTGTGTTGACTATGCAGTAGAAAGTGGATTTATCTGTACAAAAAAAGAAGCATTCTGTACCTTTGTATAGTACAGGAAGTGACTGTGTAAAGAGGTGTCTGAACTTTTACAAGATTTTGGATCCTTTATAGCAGTACTGTTATAGCTCACTTAGATGACTGCCAGAGTTGGCAGGAAGCCTGCCCTGAAGGAGTAGGATTCTAGACACATCAAATGTTTCAGGATATATCAGATGAATAAGACTGCATTCACCCTCTACTACTACATAGAAAGCGGCTTTGGGTTTGGAGGTATACTTTCTAACACTTAACTAGTCTAAGCAGAGAAACTGAGAGTTCTAAACTTTTGCTTTGCTTTTCCCTTCCTGATTCTCTCACTTCCTGACTGCATTTTAGCCTATTCCCCTCTAGTTAGTATTTGGGAAGAGCAAAGAACAACTGACATGTCTTGGGAGGCAGAGGTATGTGATTTCTACTACTCTTCATTCATTAAATAAAAAATTATTAAGCATTTATTAAGCATCAAGCACTATACTAGACACCTGGGATATAGTGGTGACCAAAAGCAGTCATGATCTCTGTGCTGACAGATGTTGCAACCTATTAGAGATGGCAATCAAAAACATTACTCAAAATAAGTCTAAAGTTGCAACAGTGATAAGATCTATGAAGGATAGGCACAGGTACCTTGACATCCAGAGCAAGAGTTTGACTTTATCAGGGGAATAAGAAAAATAAGTCAAAACCTGAAGGATGTTAAATTAGCTGGATTAAGAGGGGGAAGGAAATGCATTCCAAGCAGAGAGAGAGAGAGAGTAGCATGTAGCAGGAAGGAGCGTGAAAAGGAGAAAAGTATCAAAGAGGGCCAGCTGGAGCAGAGAAAGCAAGAGGAAGCATGGTGAGAGCTGAGGCTAGTGAAGACCAGGCAGAGCCTTTAAGCCATGTTCAGTGTTGTCTATGTCCTTACGGTAATAATAAGCCACGAAGGTTTTTCTGCTTTGTTTTTTGGTAGAAGGTGAAGTTGGGGAGGAAGGAAGTTAAGGAAGAGGCTAGGGAGATAAGGGCAAGAATGACCTGATCAGATTTACATGGGAAAGAATTACTCAGGTGCCATGTGGAGCAAAGATTGGAGGGAGAACTAGAGTGGATGTGGGTAAATGAGTTTTGAAAGTTATTGAAGTGATTCAAATGAGCTGTTGCAAAAACTTTGCATATTATGGTAGTGGCAGATGTGGAGAAAAGTGGTTAGATTTGAGAGAGATTTATGAGGCAAAATTGACAGTAGTTGATGATGGACTAGATAGGGGAGAGAATTGAGGTATGAAGGGTGAGTCCTAGATTTCTGACTATGCGTCTGAAGCGATGGTGATAGCGTTCACTTAAATAGAGAACAAGCAAAAAGGACCACATTTATTAAGGGGAAATAACGAGTTGATTTGGGACATATTAAGTTTTGAGTTGCCATTGAATATCCAAGAGACCATCATAGATGCTGGTATGGAGCTCAGAGAAGAGGTCTAAGCTGAGATGTAAATTTGAGGGTTATTTCAATCTAGGTAGTAATCGAAGCTGTGGGAGTAGAAGAGTTATCCTCAGGAGTGAACAGTGGATGAAAAGAAGAATGTGTAGGTAGGTCCAAGTCTTGAGGAATGCTAACATGTATTTAATGACTGAGTAAAGGTAGATGAAGTTGCATAGGAGACTGGCAAGAAATAATAAGTCAGGAAGAGAAAGTTTCCTAGAAACAGACAGTGTGGACAATAATGTCAGTTACTGCTGGAGAGGTCAAGTAAGATGAGGATTGAAAATGTTCCATGAATTTAATCACATGGAAGACATGGTGAACCTTAGAGCTGTATTAGGGAAGTGACAGTCCTGGAAACCAGATTGAAATGGATTGGAAGTGGTGAGAAAACAGTTAATTAGTCTAAGAAGTTATGTTGTGAATAGAAGAATTCAGTGAGGGGTTTGGGTTCTTTGGAGAACTTACAGACATACGCAACAAATATTGATTAATACAAGATAGTTTAGTCACAAAATGAGTGATGTGCCAATAGAGTCCAGAAGAAAAAAGCAATCCATGAAGTCTTGGGGTAGTAACAGTAGTGGCTACCATATTGATCTTACTATGTTCCAAGCAGTCTTAAAAGCATGTGTGTATATCCTTAAAAACAACTCTGTGAAATAGAAGATATTATTGTCCCATATAATATATAAACTGGGGCATAAACAGGTTAATGAAGTTATCCAAGGTCTTGCAACTAGTAAATGACAGAGCCAGGATTTGGACGTAGGCGGTCTGATCAGTCTAAGTTTGTGTTCTTCTCCATTCCTCAGTTTTTACCTCAGTGTCTGCAGTACTACCTCTGTCACATAATGTTATATAGCGCCCAGGTTGGCTGCATTACCAGCTGGCATCCATCCATGACAAGGAATTCTGGGGGATCCAAAGATGTGGAACATTCACATCTATAATCTGAATGTGATTTATGTCGAAAGACCAGAGTTACTAATCATTTAACAATAAACGAGAAAACAGCATGAATTCAAAAAGAAGAAAGTGTGCCAAAATAGTTTGCTGGAGACTTTAAGTAGGATGAATAAGGACTTTGACAAAGTGGACTCAGGGGGAATATATTTTTTAAACTTTTCAGGTTTAGTAAATTTTACCTGAAATTTTCTTCCAGGTTAGAAAAAAATCAATTACTTGAGGATATTGTTTACTGAAGATCCAATTAACCGGGATCTATTGTAATGATGTTTTCAAAACTAGGATTTTTGATATATTTACTTTTCTCAAGATGTTTAGTCACTGGATAGGACCTTATGAAAATTCATTTACTTCTTTCAAGTAGTTTATCAACTATTACCATTTTAATATCTTCTCAGACTTTCCAAGTAAAAAAAAAGCCTTGACATTTTCCATACTTCATTGAAATAATTAGAAATAAAAGAAATGAAAGAACTTGTGAGGCTATGTTTCAAATTTATATATTTCAGGTTGGATTATCATCCTTATGAAATAAACAGCCTCACCATGTGCCAGAAGAATATAAACCAAAACAAGGGAAGATTGATCTTGGTACTACCTACAAACGGGATTTTAATTCATACAAAGTGCGGCCTGTGGCAATAGTCTGGCCTTTGGAGAGACAACAAGTTAAAAAAGGGAAGTTGGACACTGTCCCAACTTATAAAGGTAACTTGCCATTCCATAAATGAAGGAGCCAAAAAACTAAAATTCACTTCCAGCTTTAACATCTAAAATCAAATTATAACTTTGGTGCGCTGCCAAACTTAGACTCCATGGCTTAGGAAAGAACATTTCTCTCTTTGGCAGAATAGTATTGTATAGTAACAAAAGAGAATAGACCATTTGTCTGATTGAGAGGTAAAAGACCCACATTCCCATCCAAATTCATCTACTTTATTAGTTTTCGCTGTCTCAAAATGTGAAAAACAAAGGATGCCATTAAACAGGCATTATGTCACATTTGTCACTTCGTGTCACATTTAGTTGGCATTGTTCTTTTCTTCCCATCCTAGAAAAAGTTGAAATGCTTCCGATAATATTGGGATCTTTGAGGTCAAATAAATAGCAATGCTCTTCTCCTTTCAAGTCCTGAACCAACCTATAAAGCAAAAGAGTTATCAGATGGAGAAGCAAAATGTTACTTTTACACTGATAAAGGACAAAATAGAGAATGAAGGTTTCATCTGTAAGCAGGCAATTCCTGATACTGAACCTCAGAATTAGATAGGCTTATCTACCCCGTGATAGACAGTGCCAAATGGGGTCCTGCTCCTCTAAGAATTCTGGCATGGTGGAAGGGTGTGAATACTTTCTCTTTACAGGCAACTGATTTAGAGGAGTACGAGTTGAGCCATGTGTGTTTTTCTTTCCAGAAACCTGTTTTTTTGTTGTGGTGGTTTTTGGGTTTTTTCGAGACAGAGTCTTGTTCTGTCACCCAGGCTAGCGTGCAATGGCACGATCTTGGCCCCCTGCAACCTCCACCTCCTGGGTTAAAGCAATTATCCCACCTTAGCCTACCAAGTCGCTGGGATTACAGGTGCACACCACCACACCCAGCTAATTTTTTGTATTTTTAGTAGAGATGGTGTTTCACCATGTTGGCCAGGCTAGTCACAAACTCCTGACCTCAAGTGATCCACCCACCTCGACCTCCCAAAGCGCTGGGATCAAAGGCGTGAGCCACTGCACCTGGTGCAAAAACCTGATTTTAAAATACTCGAGTACTTTTGAGGAGTGGGGTCTTTGTTTTTTTAAAATAGGCTTTTTTTCCCCCCCAAAATGGAGGCTTACTCTGTTGCCCAGGCTGGAGTACAGTGGTGCAATCTTGGCTCACTGCAACCTCTTTCTGCTGGTTTCAAGCAATTCTCCTGCCTCAGCCTCCTGAGTAGCTGGGATTACAGGCATCTTCCACCACACCTGGCTAATTTTTGTACTTTTAGTAGAGATAGGGTTTCACCATGTTGGCCAGGCTGGTCTCGAACTCCTGACCTGAAGTGATCCACCCACCTCAGCCTCCCAAAGTGCTGGGATTACAGGTGTGACCACTGCACCTGGCCTAAAAATAGGCTATTTTAGGCTTATTTTGATTTTGATTTATGATAGTAGGTATTATTTTTATATCTTTTTATTAATAATGTAATTACATATATAGGATTACATTTTTCCATTGGTTATGTAAAATAGCTGAATGGATATGTCCTAATATAAAACACTTTTGTAAGAGTGATACCATCAATAATCAAAGTAACGATTCATACTTCATTTAGGTAATAGTTAAATGCATACTTTTTCTTTAAATTTCATGCCTACCTGTTCAATGAGTAACTAAAGTGCAGGATATCAATATACTTTCATCTATAAACCTACCCATTAGGGAGGTCAAGAAAATGTTTTTTCTGTTTTCTTAAATCTTTGAGCACATAACATACTACACAAAGAACAAATTGTGAAGACTATATGAATGTTGAAGAAGTATAATTAAATGTAGCATAGAGCAATTGCTGATATAGATTGATATGCACAGGAGAAAATGTACTTGTAAAATTTGACATAAAGAATAATTGCTGAAGATGAATTTGGTCTTTTTGCATTTGTTTGTTTTTTGAGTTGGAGTCTTGCTCTGTCACCCAGGCTAGAGTGTAGTAGCACGGTCTCGGCTCACTACAACGTCTGCCTCCTGGGTTCAAGCAATTCTCCTGAATCAGCCTCCTGAGTAGCTAGGATTACAGGCACGAGCCACCACGCCCGGCTAATTTTTATGTTTTTAGTAGAGACAGAGTTTCACCATGTTGGTCATGCTGGTCTTGAACTCCTTACCTTGCGATTCGCCTGCCTCGGTCTCCCAAAGTGCTGGGATTACAGGCATGAGCCATGATATTTGGTCTCTTATACAATCATATTAAAATTTTCTTTTTTTTCTACAAGATCCATAAGAAATATACCAGTAATACTGTTGTCCCCTGATGCTGGGAACAGGTACACACAACACATGCACACACTTATACCAACACTACTAGCTTTCCATGACCTGAATTTCCTGAAGATTCCGATACTTCCACTCCTATGGTTGTAGTTCAAGGATAAGGAATTTTGAGTTCCTCTGGCATTCTCACTACTGAACTTTCTTAGTCAGCAAAGGTGATGTTTTGTATTTCAGGTTTTCAGGCATGAGACAACAAAAACACTAAGAGCCAAGGTTCTACTTCTATACTCTGTATGATTGCACTGCAGGTTTTGTAGATAACCTGTTTAAGAACAATTATGCAGCTGAAGAGAAGTCACAGTGGGAAGATACTCTCACTGTCTTCCTTTGGGAGACCAAGGTGGGTGAATCACAGGGTCAGCAGTTCGAGACCCGCCTGGCCAACATGGTGAAACCCTATCTCTACTAAAAATACAAAAAATTAGCTAGGCGTGATGGTAGGCGCCTGTAATCCCAGCTACTCAGGAGTCTGAAGCAGGAGAATCTCTTGAACCTGGGAGGTGGAATTGCAGTGCGCCAAGAATGCACCACTGCACTCCAGCCTGGGCAACAGTGCATTACTCTGTCTCAAAAAAAAAAAAAAGTATTTGAAATAAATGAAAATAGAGTCACAACATACCAAAACTTCTGGAATGTGGTAAAAGCAGGGTTAAGAGGAAAGTTTATAGTGCTAACTGCCTATATCAAAAAGATAGAAATAGCTCAAATTAACAACCTAACCTTGCAACTAAAAGTACTAGCAGCATAATAACAAACTAAACCCAAAGCTAACAGAAGAAATAATTACAATCAGAGTAGAACTGAATGAAATGGAGACCCTCAAAACCATTCAAAGGATCTGTGAAGCAAAAAGTTCATTTTTGAAAAGATAACAAGATGGATAAACCACTAGCTAGATTAACAAAAAAAGACATCCAAATAAACACAATCAAAAATTACAAAAGTAACATCACAATTGATCCCACAGAAATACAAAAGATGCTCAGAGAATATTACGAACATCTCTATGTACACAATTTAGAAAGTCTAGAGGAAATGGATAAATTCCTGGAAACAAATTCCCAAGATTGAACCAGGAAGAAACAAATCCTGAGCAGATCAATAATGAGTAAGGAAATTGAATCAGTGAAAAAAAAAAAAAAAAAAAAAGAGCCCTGGACCAAATGCGTTCACAGCTGAATTCTACCAGACATAGAAAGAACAGCTGGTACCAGCCCTACTGAAAGTACTCCAAAAAATTGAGGATGAGGGACTACTTCCTGGCTCAGTCTATGAAACTAGTATGATACTGATACCAAAATTTGACAAAAACACAAAAAAGAAAACTACAGACCATTGTACCTGAACACAGATGCAAAAATCCTCAGAAAATACTAGCACACCAAATCCAGCAGCACATCAAAAAGTTAATTCACCACAGTCAAGTGGGTTTTATTCCTGGGAGGCAAGGATTGTCCCACATATGCAAATCAATAAATGTGATTCACCACATAAACAGAATTAAAAACAAAAATCATATGATCATCTCAGTAGATGCAGAAAAAGCATTTGATAAAATCCAACATCCCTTCATGATAAAAACTCTCAAAAAAACTAGGCATTAAAGGAACATACCTCAAAATAATAAGAGCCATCTATGACAAACCCACAGCCAACATCATACTGAATGGACAAAAAACTGGAAGCATTCCCTTTGAGAACTGGAACAAGAAAAGGATGTCCACTCTTATCACTCATATTTAACGTAGTGTTGGAAATGCTACTGTTGGAAATTATGTCTCTTCACTGACAATGTAATTTATACCTGGGAAACCCTAAAGATTCTACCAAAAGACTCTTAGACCTAATAAATGAATTCAGCAAAGTCTCAGGATAAAAAAATCAATGCACAAAAATCAGTAGCATTTCTATACACCAGTAATCTTCAAGCTGGGAATCAAATCAAGAGCATAATCCCGTTTACAATAGCCACACACACTCACAGTACCTGGGCATACATCTAACGAAGGAGGTGAGTGATCTCTGTAAGGAGAAGGAAATCATAAACTATACAAATGGAAAAACATTCTATGATCATGTATAGGAAGATTCAATATCTTTAAGATGTCATACTACACAAAACAATCTACAAATTACCAATATAATTTTTTTTTTTTTTTTTTTTTTGCAGAATTAGAGAAAGACTATTCTAAAATTTGTATGGAACCCAAAAAGAGCCTGAATAGCCAAGACAATCCTAAACAAAAATAATAAAGCCAGAGGCATTACATCTCCCAACTTCAAACTGTACTATAAAGCTACACTAACCAAAACAGCATGGTACTGGTACAAAAATAGACACATAGCCCAATGAAACAGAATGGAGACCCCTGAAATTAAGCCAGACACCTACAACCACCTGATCATCAACAAAATTGGCAAAAATAAACAGTGGCGAAAGGACTCCCTATTCCATAAATGATGCTGGAAAAACTGGCTAACCATATACAGAAGGATGAAACTGGACTCCTACCTCTCACTGTATACCGAAATTAACTCAAGATGGAGTAAAGGCTTAAATGTAAGACCCCAAACTATAAAAATCCTAAAAGAAAACCCAGGAAATACTCTTCTAGACATTGCCTTAGGCAAAGAATTTATATTTTAAGTGCTCAAAAGCAAATGCAATAAAAATTGACACATGGGTCTTAAACTAGAGAATTTCTGCACAGGAAGAAAAACTATCAACAAAGTTACAAACAAGTTACATAATAGAAAATATTCACAAACTATGCATCCAACAAAGGACTAATATCCAGAATCTATAACTAAGTTAAATAAATCAACAAGAAAAGATAACATTAAAAGATGGGCAAAGGACATGAGAAGAAAGTTCTTGAAAGAAAACATACAAGTAACCAACAAACACATGAAAATATTTTCAACATCACTTATCATCAGAGAGATGTAAATGAAAACCACAATGAGATATCATCTCATACCAGTCAGAATGGCAATTATTTAAAAAGTAAAAAAAAAAAAAAAAAAAATGATGCTGGTGAGGGTCCAAAGAAAACGGAACACTTATGTACTGTTGGTGGGAATACAAATTAGTCCAGCCCCTTTGGAAAGCAGTTTGGAGATTACTCAAAGAACTAAAAGTAGAATTACCATTCAATCAAGCAATCTCATTACTGGGTATATAACCAACGAAAAATAAATCATTCTGTCTACACTTGTATGTTCATTGTAGCACTTTTCACAATAGAAAAGAAATGGAATCAACACAGGTGCCCATCAATGGTGAATCATACAAAGAAAATGCAGTATATATACACAATGGAATACTGTGCAGCCGCAGTAAATAAAACCATGTTATTTCAAGAATAAGGATACAACTGGAGGTCATTATTCTAAGCAATTTAACACAGAAACAGAAAACCAAATACTGAATGTTCACACTTATAAGTGGGAGCTAAACATGAGGTATACATGGATACAAAAATGGAGACAATAAACACTGGAGATTCCAAAAGGAGAGAGGGAGGGGAGCATGCAAAGGTTGAACAACTACCTGTTGGGTACTCTGTTCACTAATCGGATGATGGAATCATTAGAAGCCTAAACCTCAGCATCACATAATATACCCAAGTGGTAAACCTTCACATATAATCCCTGAATCTGAAATTCAAATAAATGAAATAAATGGTATGGGGAAAATTGAGTATCCACATGTGAAGGAATGAAATTGGAGCCTTATTCCATAAACAAAAATCAATTCAAAGTGAAGTCTTAAACACAAGACCTGAAACCATAAAATTCCTAGAAGAAACCATGGGAAATGTCCTTGACTTTGACCTTGCCAGTGGTTTTTTTGGATATGACTCCCAAAACACAGGTAACAAAAGTAAAAATAGACAAATGGGTTCATCCAAACTAAAGAGTGTCTGTACGGCAAGGAAACAATCAACAAAAGAAAATTGGAACCTATGAATTGGCAGAAAATATAAGCAAACCATGTATCATATAAGGGGTTCATATTTTAAAAAATAAGGAACATAGACAATAGCAAAAACAAAAAGGGGGGGATTAAAAATTGACCAAAGTACCTGAATAAACATTTTTCCAAAGAAGACATACAAATGGCCAATAGATATATGAAAAGATACTCAACCAATCACCAGATAAATGCAAATCAAAACCACAATGAGATATCATCTCATACCTGTTAGGATGTCTGTTATAGAGAAGATAAAAGATAGCAAGTGTTGGTGAGGATGTGGAGAAAAAGCAATCCTTGTACTCTGTTGGTTTGAATGCAAATTGGTATAGCTATATGGAAAACAATATGAAGTTTTCTCAAAAAATTAAACATGGAATTTTCATGTGATCCAGCAACTTCTCTGGTGTATACCCAAAGGAAATGAAATCAGTATCTTAAAGAAATATCTTCACTTTTATTTACTGCAGCATTATTCACAATAATCTGGATAAGAAACAACCTAAATGTGCATCAATCAATGAATGAATAAATGTGATGTATAAATATTTGTATGAACATATAGATAGTACACATATATTCTATTATATATTATGTAATAATATGCATAATAATGTATAAATCTAAGAGTTGAATACATAGAAGCAGAAGATAGAATGATGGTTACCAGGGACAGGGAAGTGGGGGAAATGGGGATATATTGGGCAAGAGGTATAAAGTTGAAGTTGTATAGGATGAGTAAATCTAGAGATCTAATGTACAGCATCATGACTATAATTAATAATACTGTACTGTATACTGGAAATTTGCTGAGAATAGATTTCAGGTGCTCACACCACACACACACACACACGCACAGACGCACACATATGCACACACACACAGGTTACTGTGAGGAGATGAATGTGTTTCTCACTTTAGTAATCATTTCACTGTGTGTGTATACACATTAAAAACCAAGTACATTTTAAATATATACAGTGTTTATTTAAAAATAAAATTGACTATATAAAAAGAAACTTTATAACTGAGAATTTAAAAAGCAATAGCATGAAAAGTAAAATTGCCATACTAGACACCAAAATGAGATATCCTCAGGGGAAGACATTATTTACTACAAAAATAGTGGAGCAAACAGTGCTTCAAGAGTTTATACTTGGTAAGTTATCACTTCAGGCCAGCCTGGGAATGCATCAGACACTAGTCGGTATTGATATGTAGAAAGAGGAGGGATATTCTGAAAACTGGTATGAAATGAGTAAAAAGGTGTAGAATCAGAAAAATAAAACAATTATTCAGTAGACATAGTGAGGACCAGAAATTTTCAGGGATGAGAGATTGGGGTGTAATTCTATGAAGGTAGATTGAGATCAGTTTGGGAAGAACCTTGAGTGCCAGGCTGAGGGGATTTGACATAAGTATAGATTTTTAAAAATCTTCTTGGAAGGACATCAGACAGCTGTAGAAGCAAAATACAAAAATTTCAGAGAGCTAGGAACCCTTCCTCAGTGAGTTGATATGGCCAGCCATTTACTTCTCTGGGAACACTTGTCAAGTCCTAGGCCTGTGCTGAAGATTGAGCTTGGCATAAGCCGATAAACTCTAGTAGAGGAAAAGGAAAGCAGTGGAACACTCGAATTTGGGCTGATAGGACTAATTGAAATCTAGAAGAGCCTCAGATACATGGCTGGTTTTCAATGTGAGACATTCACTGAGTGTTTGTAGGGGAGGGGGCATGGTGTGCTGGGAGACTGGGCCAGAAAAATTCCAGAGGAATATCCCACAGTCTTATTTGGGAGTAAATGCTTAGGAGACAAAGCTCCACTAGAATGAGGGCCTTACTACAAACACACCTTGAGTCTTGTTCTTGAGACATTTGAAACTAGAGTAAGACTATGTCTAACTAAAGGTGCCATTGAGCACTGATCTAGCTCTGATTCTGGTAAGAATGAGGTGATCTCCCCCATATTTTAACATAGGAAAGAGTAAACTGTCTCCTGTTGAAAATAACATTGATTTTAGTTTTTATGATTCTCTTATACACAACATCCAGCACATAGTAAAATATTATGAGGCCTATGAAGAATCAGGAGATATTTGAAGAGATAATGGTCAAGACTTTTCCAAAATTGAAAGAATCAGCCCACAGATTCAAGAAGCTCAGCAAACTCCAAAATAAACACATAGGAAACCATCCTAGACAACTATTGTCAAACTTCTGAAAACCAAGTAAAGATAAATTCTTAAAAGTAGCAAGTGAAAAACTATTCATTATCTACAAAAAGAAAAAGTTATATCTGACTTTTAAACAGAATGATACGTGACTTTTCAACACAAACTATGGAAGTTAAATGGCAATGATATGACACTTTAAAAGTGCTAAAGGTGTGAGAAGGATCTAGAATTTTAAAGCCAGCAAACCTGAGAATTGTATATCTAGTAAAAATAGCCTTGAAAAGTTAAAGCCAAGTAAAAATATTTTCAGACAAAAAAAGAAAAAGCTGCGATACCTACTACAGAAAGTATTAAAGGACATTTTTCAGTTAAAAGGAAACTTATTCCAGATAGAAGCATGAAATGCAGGAAGGGATGAAGCACACAGAAAGAGTAAATATGTGGGTAAATATAAAATAATGTTGACAACTTAAAATTACTATATTATATTTTTACACAAATATAAAAGTAAAGTATGTTAGAACAGTAGTACAAAAGAGAGAGGATTTAGAGAGAATTAAATTGCTTATGGGTTCTTCCATGCTAGAAGTGGCAAAAATATCCATTTACGTTTGAGCCAGAAAAATCTCATAATAAGTCATTCATTTTTTATTTTTAAAATATAGAAAAAATTCTAATAGTAAAGTAGAATAATATAAATGCCATTTATTAATACAAAAGAAGGCAGGAAATAAGGGTTATGGAAACAAAGGAGGGAAAAATCAAAAGCAAATAGCAATACAGTCAACTTAAGCCAAGCTAGATCATTACATTAAGTGTAAATGAACAAAATATTGTGATTAAAACTCAAAGATTGATTTTTCACACATTAAAAGATATTATTTTTAAAAAATGCCAATAATTTACAACTTACATAAAATGGATAAATTTTTTCAAAAATACAATTTACCAAAAGTAACTCAAGAAGAAATAAAAAGTCAAAATAGCCCTATATCTGTAAAGGAAATTGAATTTGTAGAATTCAAGGTGTAATTTTAAACCTCGCCTTAAAGAAATCCAGAATTTTCAGATTCTGTGTAGGATGCAGAAGGCCAGAAAGATTATATTCCCAACATATGAATAAGAAAAAGCCAGCTAATCTACAAAATCATAACTGTGTATGAAAATCCTTTAGAAAGCTGAGATCACAGGTTAACCAATTAGCCTGACATTTAACGAAAAACAACTTCCACCCAGTTGAGACAGGAGGCAAGCACTGTTTCACCCAAAGCTGGGCGTGGGATGAAGACTAGCTGTTACACAAGTGTATAAAATAATTAATTTACATATTTAATTACTAAAGACTTGAGTGTGAGCTACTGTGAGAGCATAGAAGCTCTGAGAACTTCAGACACTAAAGGGGCAGTTCAAAACGACTCATAGACTGTTCCCTATGGATGTTCACTGTGTGATCATCAGAAAGATTGGGAGAAAGGCTGGAGACCACAGAAAGTTTCCTTCATAGTGCAGGCATGGAGAGAAGAATGGTTGTTGTTGCAAAGAAGGAAAAAAAAAAAAAAGCAGACAGCTCCATTTGGATGCCTCTAACCTACAGAACAAAAATGGATTAATATCCACTGCAGGAGAGGCATCACTGTGACAGCCCCAATGAATAGGTGAAGATGTATTGCCACTTGATGAAAGATAAAGAAAAACAACAACAAGGAGCAAAACAAAACTGAACCTTGAAAATGAAGAAAGAACAGGAAACTGTCTTGGGACCAACAATTAGAGACCTACTACATCAAGTGAAGGGGCAGGTGCACTGAGAGAGCCCTGCTTTTGAGACCCAGGGGCACAGGGCCTGCCTAAGACTGAAGCTGGACTGGGACAACAGAGAAACCACCACACACCCACCTTCCACTTCCCAAACACAAGATTCTAAGCTTCAAATATACAACGCAGCAAAAAATTAAAATACTAACAGAAGAAATGTAAAAATATGCATTTGTAGTTGGAGACTTCAACACTCTCTTTAAGTAATCTGTAGAACATAAACAGGTAATAAGTAAGAATATAAAGACCTGAACAACACTATCAACAATTTGTCCAAATTGACATTTGTAAAGCACTTCTGCCAACAATAACAGAATACACATTCTTTTCAAGTGCACATGAAAGCTTCATCCAGATAAACTATATTTGGAGTCATAAAACAAACTTAACAAATATAAAAGAATTGAAATCATGCAATGTGTGTTTTTGATCATAACAGAATTAAATTAGACATCAATAATAGAAAAAAATATAGAAAAATCCCCAAATATTTGGAAATTAAACAGCAAATTACTAAATGTTTGTTTTTTCCTTAAGTATCATGAAACACTAAAAACACATGATAAAGATTATGGTGTTTTAAAGGTATTGCTAGAATGTTATCAATAAATATTCCAGAACAGATAATAAGTATTCCAGGTATATGAACTTAGGCATATTTATAGGGAGAAAATCAATTTTCTGCAATTAGCTAGAACTGACATTCATACTATTGTACACTATTACATCCATCTCTCAGTGCCCAAATTCTTGCTTCCATTTTGAAAACCAAAGCTGGTTTGGTGAGGGAAAATATTGTCTTCTGTTTACTCTCTTATAATGAAAATCTTTTTTCTCTTGTGTGGTAGCAAGAATTCTCCCTATATGATTGTGTGGAACTGTAGATCTTTAATAACATCTGTGATTTCTTTTAGCTAGTGAAACATGGTGTTATACTTTTATACTTTAGTTTGCAAAAAAGAGAGATTCCCTCATGGTACCTCAAGAAAAAAAAGACTCTGGTAAAGCTTCAGGTGAACTGAAAATGGAAAACTATCAGGTGCCAGGGAGCTTCAAGGAAGAGCTTTTCCCTTCATCTCCGCAATGAGCTACATGATTTCCCTCACAGCACCTTCACTTCCCTTCACTTATCTGCTCTGATTGCCACTTTACTAACTGGCCACCTCTGCCTAGTTATCATTTCTGTTTCTTTACAGGTCTGTTTTGAATATAACTTCAGCTTTCCATGGCTCTTTCAGCACTACCTCCTGGTGTCCTTTTCAATTCTTCCATTTCTATCTTACTCATTATTTTCAATTTTAGGTTTACAAGAATAAGAATGATTGATCTAGCTCATCTTTTCTGTCAGTTTGTCTTCAAGGTCTCTGCTGGCCTAAAGGTCGCCTATTCTTGAGTCAGGTGCCCTCTCTCATCCAAACATCAGTAACTGGATCATTTAGTCCAAAAGTTGGCCATTTTGGCAGAAATGGATAAACATTTTATCTCTTTGAAGAAGATATCCACATAATAAGTTTTCAAGGTTTGATCTTTCCTGTAAATACTGCATAGACTTTAGTTCTTGCAGGGGCCATTGAAAATAATATGCTAAGAATAGATAAGGCTCAAGGACAGTATCTCTAGCTAGTTGCACTTTCAATGAACTCCAGTAGTCAAGGACAGTATCTCTACTTGAACTTTTAATGAACTCTAGTAGGCGCCAAGAAGGCAGACAAAATAAGAAAGAACTTAGAAACAAGGAAATAAGCAGAAGGTTATATCTGGGTGCAGAAAGTTTGTTTTGCATTGTGTTATTTTTGCTGATGTGGGATTTATGGAGTATAAATAAAGTGAGGTGGAGGCTCTAGGCATGGCCGCCATGTTCTCTGTTTGTCTTTGTCTCTTGTGTCTGTTCATTCTCCACCACCCCCGGCACAGTCCCCAATAAGTGGCGCAGCGAGCAGGGTGCACAGGGTGAGTAGTGGGGAACAAGAAGGGGAACCCCCAGGAGCAGGTAAAACCCGGGAATTGTTAAGGGGAACCTTCTTAAGCTTTCATTATGGGGAATTCCAGTTCCTTGGCCTCAGAATGTTTAAGATTATTACAAGGGCTTTTACTTTCGATTGGGGTTGATACAAAAGAGAGAACTTTGCGGAAATTGTTTGCTCATGTGGAACAACATTGCTCTTGGTTTCAATATCAAACTGAAGTACAATTAAATAAGCGAGAGTGGCAACAGGTTGTTAAGACCCTTCGTCAAGCTCATCAGCGCGGCGATGTAATGTCAGCACCTTTGTGGGCCCTTTGTGCCTCTATTACTCAGGCTTTGGAGCTCTTAGAGACAGACTCTGAAAAGGGGGAAGGCGGGGATGAGGAGTCTTTGAAGTCTCTGATAGCCATTTCCCCTCCTTTAGATAATTCTGTAACTGAAGGAGAAGGTCCTTTGTGTGATAATGTGTCTCATGAAAAGGAATCAGAAATTCAAAAGGAGCTTCAGCCGATTGTTCAATTGTTACAACAAATTTTACAATTGCAGTTATCTCCCCCTCAACCTTCTCCTCCACCCACTCCTGTTTTTACTTTTCCCGTGGTTCATCCACCCCCATCAGTACCTAAGGCGGAGGAGGTGGATAGTTTTCCACCACCACCGCCGCCGGTGGAAGTGCTGCCTCATTCAGGCACGGTTTTTGCTGTTCCCACTTCTACTGCTAAAGCTGTAATTAAGGTATTGGATTCTCAAGAGGATGAGGATCCTCTACAATTGTTCCCCATTATTAGGCAACCTTTTGGTCCTAATGACCAATTTCCTCAAGGGGGTATAAATGTGTAGTATAATGTTCTTCCATTTAAATTTCTTAAAGAAATGAAGGCAGCTGTTGCTAATTATGGCCCTCAATCTCCTTTTGTCATGGGGCTTCTAGATTCTTTCTCCTCTGAGAATTTGTTTTTGCCTCTTGATTGGGAGACTTTGGGGAAGGCTGTTTTGGACCGCTCTCAATGGCTTCAGCTACGCAGTTGGTGGCTGGAAGATGCCAAAGAGCAGGCCCGCCACAATGCCGCTAGAAATCCTCCAGGACCTACAGAGGAGCAATTAACAGGCACTGGTCAGTTTGCTACCATAGCGGCTCAATCTGGACTTGAGGACGTGGCATTATCACAAGTTAAAGCACTTTTTTTTAAAGGCTTGGTGTAAAGTAGAACCATCAGGAAAAACTGCCGTGTCTTTTGTTAAGATTTTGCAGGGTGCAAATGAACCTTATCCTGACTTTGTGGCTCGGCTCCAAGATGCTGTAATAAAGACTGTGGGTAGTGGGGCTGCAAGCCAAATACTGGTAACCACACTAGCTTTTGAGAATGCTAATCAGGAATGTCAGAGGTTGTTGCATCCTCTAAAGGCTGCTGGAAACTTACAAATAGAAGATTTTATTAGAGCCTGTGCAGGAGTGGGAGGGGCTGCCTACAACACTCAGTTGTTTGCTGGAGCTTTATCTAAGGCATTCATGGGAAAAAAGGGAGTTTGCTTCCAATGTGGAAAGACCAGTCATTTTAAAAAGGAGTGCCATAAGTTATCTAATAGGAGTGACTCCTCCAAAGTAGAATTTAAAAAGCTTCCTACTGAGCCCTGTTGTCGTTGCGGCAAAGGGCGACACCGGACTAATGAATGTCACTCTAAAGTGGACAAAAACGGTAGTTCTCTCACCTCCAGATTGGGAAACTTGTAGAGGGACCATTCAGCTTGGGGCCCCAACAACAATACAAGCCCTCTTCATTTGCAATTTCCAGTCAGCTCAGGGGTCCAGCATCAGCAGGCCAGTCAGCCAATGTTAACCCCCAATTTTCATTAGCTCAACTTTTCTCTGCTACTTCCTGTAGCGCCACTGCTGATGTGGCGATTTTACCGGCTGTTGAACTCACCCCAGAAATGGGAGTTGTTAAATTGGCTACAGGTGTTTTTGGGCCATTACCTCCACATACTGTTGGATTGCTTATAGGACGCAGTAGTAGCATTTTACAGGGTTTACAAGTTCATTTGGGTGTTATAGATTCTGATTATAAAGGGGAAATTCAAATTATGGCTCAGGCTCATAAACCTATATCCCTGAAAGAGGGGCACCGAATTGCACAACTCCTTGTACTACCCTATTTTCAGTTTCCTTCACGGAGTCAAGAAAGAACCGGAGGTTTTGGAAGCACGGGTAAACATATTTTTTGGGAAACTTTAGTAACTCAACAAAAACCCTTGTTTCCCCTCAAAGTAGAGGGACAAATTTTTCAGGGCTTGGTCGACACTGGAGCTGACGTTTCCATTATTGCCTCTGATCAATGACCTTTGCAGTGGCCTAAACAGCCTGTTGCTGTTTCTCTTACAGGATTAGGTTCCGCCTCTGAGGTGTATCAAAGTTCTCAATCCTTAAATTGCCGAGGGCTGGATGGCCAAGTGGTCCAAGTTCAGTTTTATATTGTTCCTATTGCCCTAAATTTATGGGGGCGAGATTTATTGCAACAATTTGGAGCTTTTGTTTCTAATCCTCATGTCTCTAATTCTGCCAAGAATATGATGTTCCGCATGGGCTACAATCCCCTTGAAAAATCTTTAAACATGTAGCCACTGTTCAGCAGCCTCAAGCCCTTCCCTTGACATGGAAAACTAATATTCCTGTATGGGTTGAACAGTGTGGCCTTTAACACGTGAGAAGCTTGAGGCTTTGGAAAACTTAGTTCAGGAACAATTATCCCTAGGTCATATAGAACCTAGTACTTCTCCATGGAATTCCCCTGTCTTTGTGATTAAGAAAAAAAATGGTAAATGGAGACTATTGACAGATCTTCGTGCCATTAATGCATGTATTCAACCCATGGGATCCTTACAACCTGGCCTTTCTAACCCTTCTATGATTCCTCAAGATTGGTTACTTATGGTTATTGATTTAAAAGATTGTTTTTTTTCTATTCCTTTGCATCAAAAGGATTGTGAGCGTTTTGCCTTCTCTGTCCCTATTTTTAAAATTCTCAGCCACTTTCTCGATATCAGTGGAAGGTTTTACCTCAAGGTATGTTAAACAGCCCTACCTTGTGTCAAGAATTTGTCCATCGGGCTCTGAATCCTGTTCGAAAATGTCATCCTTCTGTTCTTTTATATCATTATATGGATGACATTCTTCTTGCTGCACCCACCAAAAAAGAGCAGCAAGATGCTTTTACATCCTTACGAACGCAGCTCTCTTTATACTCACTTAATATTGCCCCAGAAAAAATTCAAATAGATTTTCCTATTCAATATTTAGGTTATACCTTGGGAGTGCGAAATATTCGACCCCAAAAGATTCAAATTCGACGCAATCATTTAAAAACATTAAATGACTTTCAAAAGCTTTTAGGAGATATTAATTGGATGCGTCCTGTTTTAGGAATACCAACGTATCAGTTACAACATCTTTTTTCTATTCTAGAAGGAGACAGTCACTTGGACAGCTCACGTCATTTAACTCCTTTGGCTTTACAGGAACTCCAGCTTGTAGAAGAACAACTTCAAAAGGCCCATCTACATTATATTCTTCCTGACGTTCCCCTTTCCTTTTGTTTATTTCATACTTTACATTCTCCTACAGGTATGATTCATCAAACAAATCGGCCGTTAGAATGGATTTTTTTATCCAACAAAACATCTAAACGCTTGACTACTTATATCGATCGTTTGGCTGAATTGATCATCAAAGGACGGCATCGCTGTCGACAACTCTGGGGAGGAGATCCTTCCTTCATTATCTCTCAATTCACTCATAGTCAGATTACTTATCTTCTTGCCACTTCTGATTCTTGGCAAGTTGCTTGTGCCTCATTTGTCGGACAATTTTCTACCCAATATCCTAAGTCTCCGATCTTTTCATTTTTTAGACAGCATTCTGTGTTGCCTTTCTCACCAATATCTTTATTTCCTGTTCAAGGCCCTACCTTTTTTACTGATGCTAGTAGCAATGGTAAAGCTGGATATTGGAGTGTTCATCAATCTCGAGTTACAGTTTATCCTTATCCCTCGGTGCAACAGGGAGAACTGTTTGCTATTCTCATGGTCTTACTTGATTTCCCTTCCACCAGTTGTACCATTGTTAGTGATTCTCAATACACCGTGTATGTTACTGCTTATATTTCTCAAGCCACTCTACCTCTTTGTGCTACTTATTCTCTTCAAAAACTCTTTTCTTTGTTGTCTTCTACTTTGAGCCAACGTCAAGCTCCTTTATTCATCACTCATCTTCGTTCTCATTCTCAACTTCCTGGACCGTTAGTTCATGGTAATGCTCAGATTGATTCGCTTTTAATCGGCCACCTACAGGCTGCAGAACAAGAACATGCTCTACATCACACTAATAGTTCTGGCCTTCAACGACGATTTCATTTAACTCGTAAACAAGCTCGTTCTCTTATTCGAGCTTGTCCTTCTTGTGCTCCTTTGAGCATTCCATCTTTCCATCCTGGGGTTAATCCGCGAGGTACTCAAGTTAATCAGATTTGGCAAATGGATGTCACACACATCCCTTCTTTTGGACGATTAAAGTATGTTCATCATACCATTGATACTTTCTCTCATTTTCAATCAGCCTTTGCCATCTGAAAAAGCTGATTCTGTTATTACTCATCTCTTAGCTTGTTTCACCATCATGGGCATTCCTCTAATACTTAAAACTGATAATGCCCCTGCCTATGTTTCTTGTAAGTTACAAGTTTTCTTACAGCAATACAATATTCAACATCTCACCAGTATCCCGGGCAACAGTCAAGGTCAAGCCATCATTGAGCACGCAAATTTAACCTTAAAAACTCAACTGCTAAAATAAAAAGGGGGAAATGAGTCCCCCAGAAATCAGATTTTAAAGGTTTTGTTTACCTTAAATTTTTTGAATCAATGGAGACAATTGCAGGACTCCGCTGCCGTAACTCATCTTTCCTCACCTCCCTCGGCGATAGTCCCCGCCGACAATTTAAAGGTTTAGTATCCTAATGAAGAAGGTAAGTATGCTCAGGGGCAAGTTCTAAAACAGGGACGGGGCTATGCTCTTGTCCTTACAGGGAGCAGACCTGAGTGGTTTCCTACAAGGCGATTGAAACCCTGTTGAAAAGAAAACTGGACTCAGCATGCATGTCTTCCTTTGTTGGATGTGCCTCAGCGGGGGACTTATTTCCCTTAGTGAGGCTTTGTATGAATATTGGACTTATATTCCCTTTCCACCCTTGTATCAGGGAGTCGCCTGGGGGGAGGCAGAAGTTAAGGTTTTCACCAATGACACTACTTGGATGCCGTCCCCCTATATGGACAAGGACAACATAGAATAGGAAACGGGAATAATAAACAGCACATACCAATTTGGAGTGGAAGGACTTCTGATTTGCATGGGAAATAGTCCTCATTGTCTCCAGAAATCGCATGAAGCTTGGGCTGTTCGCTATAATCAGCCATGTGGCTGCCAATACTGTTATTATTATAACTAAAAGTTTTCATTATAATCATACTGTATATATTAATGAGACTATTCCTAGTTCCTTACCTTTTTGTCCTATTCCAGAGGTTTCCCCTAATATTGAGGTATTGGAGTGGCAACATTGTCGGGGAACTAAGCCCCGGATTTTATTAGAATATAATGGGCTGCAAGTAATTGATTGGAATGTGCACGGTGATTTTCAAACAAAATTTAGTCACATACCTTTGAAATGGCACCGGGTAAATAAAAGTATTGCTGCTGACGGTAATGAAACTTTGGTATGGCGTGAAGGAGGCTTGTCACCACCTATGCCTCATCTTAGATACTCTTTACAGGTACAAAGTCATCTTTGGAAGTTATTAGCTGCAGGTGATGCCATTAGTACTTTTGTGGGGAATATGTCCCTTAATCTTTCTAACCCGAATAACCCCTTTCATATTCAATTACATCGGAATATCTCCCGATATATTATTGGTTGTGTCCGAAAGCCTTACCTATTGTTAGTGGGGAATTTAACATGGGATAATGATATGGGAATTGTTAATTGTACAGATACGTGTACATTTCTGTCTTGCCTCAATCATTCCTGGTGGCACAACTTTACTGGGGATATTTATATCCTCAGGGCTCGTAAGGAAATTTGGCTACCTGTCAACCTTACGCGACCGTGGGGGGCATCACCTCTTGAAACTTATATTTGGACTTCCCTCCAGCGGACCCGTCGTGCCCTTGGACTTATAGTCGCCTCAGTAATGGGCCTTGTCACCATCGCCTCCACTGCAGCCGTGGCAGGACTCGCTCTACATCAAAGCATACAAAATGCTGAATTTGTGCAGCAATGGCATGAGCAATCTCATCGGTTGTGGCTTCAATAACGGAACATTGACTCTCAACTCGCTGAAAGATTGGACAACGTGGAGCAAGCCTTAACGTGGCTTGGAGGTCAGCTCACTGTCCTCAGTACTCGAATAACATTGCAATGTGATTGGAACTCCACTCAATTTTGCATAACACCTGTGCCTTTTAATGTTTCTCAGAATTGGACCAAAATCCGAAGATTATTAATAGGCCATAAAAATATTAGTTTGGACATCCAAGAACTCACTCAAAACATTTCTGAAGCATTTCGACAACAATTCCATGTATTGTCCGGGGCCTCTACCTTGCAGGAGCTGGGTCAAAGTTTTGCTGCCCTTAACCCATGGACCCAGACGAAAACATGGATTTCTACCATCTCTGGAAGTATCTTGCTTTGGGCGCTCAGATTGGGTTTACTTTTCATGGTGATCCGATGCTCTGTCTGTCGCATCCAAAAACAAAGGAAAACAGGAACAAGTATGGGCTACCTTTCTAGGATTGAGGCAAAACAAAAAGGGGGAAATGCAGGGGCCATTGAAAATAATATGCTAAGAATAGATAAGGCTCAAGGGCAGTATCTCTAGCTAGTTGCACTTTCAATGAACTCTAGTAGTCAAGGACAGTCTCTAGTTGAACTTTTAATGAACTCTAGTAGGCGCCAAGAAGGCAGACAAAATAAGAAAGAACTTAGAAACAAGGAACTAAGCAGAAGGTTATATCTGGGTGCAGAAAGTTTGTTTTGCATTGTGTTATTTTTGCTGACGTGGGATTTATGGAGTATAAATAAAGTGAGGCGGAGGCTCTAGGCATGGCCGCCATGTTCTCTGTTTGTCTTTGTCTCTTGTGTCTGTTCATTCTCCACCACCCCCGGCATGGTCCCCAATAGTTCTGATTTTAGTATGTTATCTTATAAATAAATTTCTGTCTTTTATAAATTAATTTTTGGTATTTAGAAATACATATTTTGAACTGAAGTCAATTTTATGGTATTTCCTAGCTTATTATCTTCCTCATCTAGAAATAGAAAACACAAATAATCTTTAGTTGAAATATAAACATTTCAGTTTTAGTGAAGTGTACCATTACCAACTTGTAATGGTATTACAAGTCATCACTCTGTAGACACGAGAGTGAACTAAAATGCTCCACAGTCTAGGTAAACTGCAGGAAGTAGGCTTAAGGTTATTTAACTTCCAAATCCCAGATCTTTGCTCTGATGGTCACTTCAAATTCTACAATTTCAAACACCTTTGAAGGCATTCAGTTAAGGCCTCTGGCCTCTTGATGGCCCTCTATCTTTTGGGAATGCTTTAAAGTCCATTTCATGAGGGAAAGTTGAAGCCAGAGAGCTTTCTGGGATAGCGCAGGTTACCCTGTATCTTTGCTCAAGGAGTTCTTTCTGTAGCTTCCTAGAGTATACCAGAATTAAAACTTTCTCTCCTTTGATGAATCTCCCCAAAGCAAGGAGTAATATCTGTATTACTTTTGTCCACACGTGAGGGCACTTGATTTTATTTCAAGCCCTGGATTTTAGACATACCTTAGCATTCTGTGAGTTGTACTTAAAATCCCAAACACTTCCTAGGAATACAACCATTATCTCCTAAATTCTGTCCTCACCTACAACACAGTCCTTTTGACTTTCAAGAACTATCCACAATCAGGCTCAGATATGCTTTTCCTTTGTTATGTAATCAGATGAATCTGAAAGTGGAAAGTTATATCTATTAAAGTGAGGAGATGGGTAGAGGAAGGTGGAAATGAAGAAAAAGAACAAATCTGAAAGGAATCAGAGAAACTATTCTGATACTATTGTTTAGATTTCTAAAGGAAATGGAAAGATGTTTGGCAATGAGAGAAATCAGTTATGATTTTTAGAAGATGGTTGTTTTCTTCAGCATTTAAAAATGTTTTTACTTTGTTTTAATTTTCAAGATGATTATAGAGCTTATGACCTTCATAAAAGTGAACTTTATAAGCCAGAACAAACTTTCCACCCCCCTACTGTGAAATTTGGAAATTCAACTACATTTCAGGATGACTTTGTTCCTCAGGAGACAAAACCTAGGCAAATCTTTAAACCCTCCTCTGTGGTCAAACGTTCTACAGCCCCTTTTAATGGCATTACAAGTCATCGCCTTGATTATATACCTTATCAGCTTGAACTCAAGTTTGAAAGGCCAAAAGAAGTTTGCAAACCAACTGACCAACGCTTTAAGGATCTCACAACTCACCGGTATGACTTTCAGGGTCTTATTGGTGAAACTGCAAAAATCTGCAGACCTGTACACACCAGAGTGACCCAGAGTGCTCGGTTTGAAGGAAGTACTGAATTCTGTGAATGTTTTCAACCATGGGAAATCCCACCACCTGAGATCAAGAAAGTACCAGAGTATGTGCCTCCTACAGGTAGCATGCTATTAAACAGAACAAGCCATCTTGACTACGTTCCATATCAGGCCAACCGTGTAGTTTCCATCAGGCCAGATTCTCATAGAAGAAGTAACAATTTTCCTTTCCAAGGAAAAAGCACTATGAAGGAAGATTTTCCAGCATGGGAAAATTGTCGTCAAGGACTTATTAAGAAGCAGGAGCAGATTCCCAACCCATATGGAAAATTTGATGGTTTGAGCACTTTCAGCTCTCACTTTCAGCCCACACAAATTGATTCCAACAGAGAGTTGCAAACCTTTAAATATTGCTTTTAAGAGTTCTGTTCCATTTGATGATGTGACCATGTACTCTGTAGAGTACACACCAAAAAAACAGGAAATTTGCCCAGCAAGTTACTCATCTCCTCCAGGTTATATTTTTGGAAATGCCAATACCCAAGGTCATAAATTCTTTCACAAGATTTCTCCCACAGTGAAGGCCTTCTAATAACCAAAATATGCTTAAAAGGAAGCTACTAGCAAGTAATTGTTTTTCCAAGAGAAAACTCCGTTTTTGGAGTGAAAAAAAAATTATGATATAATAAATCATTTTTTATATTTTTAAACAAGAAAATTGGAAAATGTATTATAAAAACTCAGAATCTTGAAACCATTTTGTATTGATATTTTAATCAAGATCGTTCTTTAATATGCATTTCAGAAGGTTCAATAATATACATTCCCATGTGAACTCTTTTAATATTCAACATATTGCTTAGTAACTTGTCCCCAGTCTATTATCATTTGTAATTCTGTTTATAATTATGGCAATTTTATGGTTATTCACATACCAGTTGTCATTTATCAAGCACATCAGGATTATCTAGAACATTGAAAATGATACATGGATTCCTTTTCCAAGATAATAGGATTCATTTTACTCAGACTTCCGTGCATCTACATAGCATCTATTGAGTCAAGTTTTGGTTGGTGGTATACAGACTGCTGCACTGCTCCTCACCATGTTCAGGTTAGCAAGAGGCACTGTGGTGTGGCAAGGAAAGGCTCTGTGTGCTGGGAATCAAAGGACTTGAGTTCAAGTTCTAACTAATTATCATTATTTATAGAGACAGGGTCTCACTGTCACCCATGCTGGAGTCCAGTGACGTGATGCTTACTGCAGCCTCAGCCTCCTGAGCTCAAGTGATCCTCCTACCTCAGCCTCCCAAGTAGCTGGGACTACAAGGGTGTGTCACCACATCTGGCTATTTTTTTAAAAATATACTTTGTAGAGACAGGTTCTTGCTATATTGGCCAGGCTGTTCAATATATTGGCCAGGCTGCTCTTGAGTCCCGCCTTGGCTTCCCAAAGCACTGGGATTACAGGCATGAGCTGCTATACCCAGCCTGAGTTCAAGTTCTAATAATATAGATTTCTATTTGTATTACCTTAGACAGTGACTCATATCTCTGAGCCTCAGTGTCTTTATTTGTAAAATGATGTCTGTTCTCAAAAAGAGTTTGTTTTGAGCATCAGACTATATGGTACATTTTAGTCCTTAAAGTACAAGTATAAATGTAGAGGATTGTTAAAAAAAATCACTCAATCTCTTTTTGTACTTTTTTTCTCCTTTTCAAATGAGGAAAATTACTTACTCAATCCTCATTTTCTGGCATGTAGCAAGGATTGTAAAATAACCTAATTTGCTTTGAGCTTCTGAGTAGTATGTGCTTCTGAGAGGAGTCTTGTCCTTTAAAACTTCATGAGCACCTGAGAAATTGTTAACAGAGAATGGAAAGCTCAGAATGGGTTAAATACAGTGGTTTGAGTAACAGTATTGCAGAAAGGAAAAAGTATTTGCTAGGGTAGTTTTAGGAAGTTTTAGGAAGACTGACAGCTCTGAAGAAATCTTTAGGGTAAACATAGGTAATTTTGAACCTAATTGCCATGCCAAGTCACTGTTGAGAGGCAGAACCAGCCCCCGCAGGGGGCATAATCACCTGGTTCACCTCTTCCAGTGTGAAGATAAGTGCTAAGGAAAGGAATGATGCCAGGAAATATAGTAGAAACACTCTATTGCATTTAGAAATGCTGAAAATTTCCTAATGAATTAAACTCTTATTGGGTGGTTTCTTTTTTAAGAAAAATAAATGATTACATTATGAGAGAATATGATTTATTTTATCATAAAGTGAATTTTAGTCTTTCATGGCTTCAAAATTATTTCAAAATATACTTTATTGAAAATTATCAATATTTGGTTATTTTAATTGTTCAAAAGTAATTTGTTCTCATTTACATTTGTTAGTAAAAGTATGGTGTGTGAAACTTTATATTTCTATACAACATTAATAAAATCAATAAAAGGAATGGATTTTCAAGAAATCATTTCTGTTCCTAATTTTTTTTAAAGAGAGCATTTTAATAAAGTCCTGTCTAGGTTAACATAAGTAGATGTTCTCACTTTTTACATATGAAACAATAATGTATAATCAGAATTAAAAATAAGGGAGCACTACAGCACTCTGTCATCCCGTCCCATATTCCAATGCTGGATATTCAAATCCCTCTGTAATTAATGGGGGTGGTCTTCTCCCAGGACAAAGGTCACCCTTAATAAGACATCTACTAGAGTTTCCAGACGCAATTTGCCATGGGATAAGGATTGAAGATGAATAATGGTGTTTCCCCATAATCTAGGACTCAGTAAACAGGTGTGAAAATAGAGATTGAAACAGAACAATGTAAGACATTCAGCCTAGGAGTTCAGGAAAGTCTTCGTATGGAGAGGATAGACAGGTGAGCTGAGTCTTGGAAGATAAGCAGGAAATTGCCAAGAAAAACGAGAAGGTGGGAACAGCATAAAAATAGGTACAGAGGGACTCTCTATCTCTGTGAAAGAGTTAAAGGAACTTCCAAGCTTTGTTGGTGGACAGCTAGCAATCCCTGATTCATTCTCCTCTTAGGCCTTCTTGAAATGCTATGCGAGAACTCACACAAAAAAACATTTTAGCAGGGCTGGAAACTACTAATATTACTTAGCAAACGGCCAGATTCTAGAAGGAATTTCCACTATGCCAAACTTGGATAAATCTAATGAAGGAAGGAGGAAAATACAGAGAGAAAAGTTGGTAGATTTCTACCCCAGTCCCATCCCATTTCCACCCTATCTCTCTGGAAAAACTTGTTGTGTAAAATAGGACCAGAGACGTATTAGAAATAAAGGCTGTACAGAAATAAAAACTGTACAGACAATAGAAGGAGTGAACCCTAATGTAAACTATGGACTTTGAGTGATAATGTGTCCATGTAAGTTCCTCAACTATAACAAACATACCACTCTAGCTGGGGGTGTTGATAGTGGGGGAGGCTGTGCATATGTGGGGGGAGGGGCATACGGGAACTCTGTATTTTCCACTGTGTTTTGCTGTGAATCTAAAACTGCTCTAAAAATATAAAGTCTAGGCCAGGCGCAGTGGTTCACGCCTGTAATACCAGCACTTTGGGAGGCTGAGGCGGGTGGATCACAAGGTCAGCAGATCGAGACCATCCTGGCCAACATAGTGAAATCCCGTGTCTACTAAAAACACAAAAACATTAGCCAGGCGTGGTGGCAGGTGCCTGTAGTCCCAGCTACTCAGGAGGCTGAGGAAGAATGGTGTGATCCCGGGAGGCTGAGCTTGCAGTGAGCCAAGATCGCGCCACTGCACTCCAGCCTGGGCAACACAGCGAGACTCCGTCTCAAAATAAATAAATAAATAAAATAAAATAAAGTCTATTTTGAAAGTTTTCTTAAAAGCCCTTCAAGACAGGAGGGAGGTGTTCACTCAGAGGCTGGGAAACCCACATCCCAGCTTCTGAATATCTCACATTTGCAGGCTTGATTTTATACAAAACTATAAGGCCTTTTCTGAGAATCGCTGTGTGAGAGGATCCTCATGATACTCAGGAAGCGGAGGGGAGACCTCTGGAAGCTCAGGAGTCGAGGAAAGTGAACCTTGTAATCATGAGTTAGTAACTTCAAAAAGGCTGTTTAAAAACATGCTCATAACATGCTTTTGAAAGGGTTGCGGTGTGCAGTAAAACATCAGGACTCCTTCATTTTGTTAAGGCTTTTGCTTTCTTTCCTTTGTTATTCAATGCTCTTTTGCATGCAACTGCAGATTTTCATCCTGTATCACAGACACAGGGCTTTTATCCATACTATCCCTCCCCAGCCTTCTCATAAACACAGCACACAGCTTGATAGATGCTCTCTAGGGTGACCAAGGGTACTTTCCCATCCCATCAATATCTGTGTTAAGACTTCTTTTTCTTTTCTTTCTTTCTTTTTTTTTTTTTGGTTTGTTTGTGATGGAGTCTTGCTGTGTCGCCCAGGCTGGAGTGCAGTGCTGTGATCTCAGTTCACTGCAACCTCTGCCTCTTGGGTTCAAGCGATTCTTCTGCCTCAGCCCCCCAAGTAGCTGGGACTACAGGTGCATGCCACCACGGTCCGCTAATTTTTGTACTGTTAGTAGAGATGGAGTTCTGCCATGTTGGCCAGGCTGGTCTAGAGCCCCTGGCCTCAAGCAATCCACCTGCCTCGGCCTCCAAACATGCTGGGATTACAGGCATGAGCTACCACACCTGGCCAAGACTTCTTTTATTGTAGTCATCATGGAACTGTAATGACTAAGAAGGAAATGTGGCTGGGAGTTGCTTACAGAGAGTAAGCAAGCAATAGGAAAACCAAACCAAACCACAAAAACATAGGTAAAAGTTCTAAACAGATACTTCACCAAAAAAGATATATAGATAATGTATTAATTTGCTAAGACTACTATGAAAAGTACACAAACAGAATGGCTTAAACAATAGAAATGTATTATCTCTCAGTTCCAGAGGCCACAGGTCCCAAGATCAAGGTGGTGGCAGGGGTGGTTGTGGGGCTCTGCCTTTATCTTCACACAGCATCCTCCCTGTGTGCATGCATCTGTTTTCAAATTTCCCCTTTTTATAACAACATCAGTCACATTGTATTAAGGACCATCCAGATGACCTCAACTTAACTTGATCTTTTGCAACGACTCCATTTTCCAATAAGATTCTATTCATAGACACAATTCAACCCAGAAAAGACGGCAAAGAAGCACATGAAAAGATGCTTAACGTCAATAGTTATTATGGAAGTTCAAATTAAAAGCTGAACTAAGATACCACTTCATACCTACTAAAAAGGCTTTAAAAAAATCACCACCACACACACAAACCTGATAATACCACCTACTAGCAAGGGTCTGGGACAACTGGACCACTCACACATTGTTCATTAGAATGCAAAATGGTACGGCTACTTTGGAAATCAGTTTGAAAGTTTCTTATAAACACGTATGTATCATACGACCCAGCAAACTCACCTCTAGGTGTTCATCAAAGAGAAGCGAAAATGTAGGTTTATGCAAAAATGTGTATATGAAAGTTTATAGAACTTTATCTATAATCACCCCAAACTGGAAACAACCCAGATGTCTTTCAACTGGTAAATGAGTGACCATCTACCCATATATAAAGCCAGTTCAAGGAACAAACATTTTGTTGTTTCAACATTTGTTGATTCACCCAACAACATGCATAAAACTTAAATGTATTTTGGTAAGTGAAAAAAGCCAGACCAAAAGATTACATGTTATATGATTCCATTTATATAAATTTCTGGAAAAGGCACAACTATAAGGACAGAAAATAGTAAATGACTGCTGGGGGTGGGGGTGGGAGCAACTGACTACAAAGAAGCAGGACAAAAGAATTCGGGGTGGAGAGGAACTAAGAAATTGGTGGTTGATACACAACTCTGCATTTGTCAAAACCATTAGAATCCACCGAGTTAATTTCACAGTATGTAAATTATAAAAACTGTCACCCAGGATGTGGGATTATGAAGAAAGGAGATTACCTAAGTAACTTTGGACAACCGTTCAGATTGGCTACTATAAAGCTAAAGACAAAAATGATTGTATGTAAACACTGTACTCTAGTTTTGTAAATTTTTCTCTGACAGAGTTATGTGTTACCAACTCTAAACTATGGGTATAATAAGGTTGAACTGTGAAAATATGGTGTAAATAATGAGAGCCAGGCTTCTATCAGAGAAATAAGTTACAAATAAGAAAAAGATGCAGATAGCACTATTCACAATAGCAAAGATATGGAATCAACCCAAATACCCATCAATGATAGACTGGATAAAGAAAATGTCATACACATACACCATGGAATGCTACACAGCCATAAAAAGGAATGAGATCATGTTCTTTGCAGTCACATGGATGGAGCTGGGAGCCATTATCCTCACAAACTAATGCAGGAACATAAAACCAAATACTACATGTTCTCATTCATAAGTGGGAGCTGAAAGATGAAAACACATGGACACAGGGAGGGGAACAACACTTACTGGGGCTTGTCAGGGGAGGGTGGTGGGGGAGAGCATCAGGGAAAACAGCTAATGCATGCTGGGCTTAATAATTAGGTGATGAGTCGATAGGTGCAGCAAACCACCATGGCACACGTTTACCTATGTAACAAACCTGCACATTCTGCACATGTATGCCAGAACTTAAAATAATAAAAATATAAAAAATAAAATTAAAATAATTTTTAAAAAGATGTGGATTATAATGAATCCTATGGTGCTGAAATAGTGTCCAGGGTTTCAGTATGAATTCATAGATACACAAAAAAATAGTTGTGTGTGTCAGCATTCACAGGTTAGTATATATGCTGTCTATATATGGGCAGTTTAATCAGAGATAGAAATGGTAAGAAAGAACCAAAAAAAATGCTATAGATTAAAAACACTGTAACAAAAATGAAGAATGCCTTTGACAGGCTTATTAGTAAACTGCATTTTGCTGAGGAAAGAAATCTCTGAGCCTGAGAATATCTCATGGAAATCACCAAAACTGAAAAGGGGAAAAAGACTGAAAAAAAAATACAGAATATGCAAGAACTGTGAGACAACTGCAAATGATGTAACATGTATGTGATGGGAATTCCAGAAGCAGAAGAGAAAGAAACAGGAGAAATATTTAAAACGATAATGGCTGAGAATTTCTCTCAATGTGAGACACCAAATCACAGATCCACGAAGCTCAGAAAACATCAAGCAGGATAAATACCCACAGAAAAACTGCATCTAGCCACCTAAGTGACAAACTATAGAAAAAAAAATCAAAAGATGAAGAGAAAATTCTGAAGGAACACAGAGGGGAAAAAAACCACCTTACATATGGAGAAGTCAAGATAATAATTATATCCAACTTCTCCTCAGAAATCGTGTAAGCAAGAGGAGAATGGAGTGAAATATTTAAAGTGTTGAGAGAGGGGAAGAAAAAACACCACCAACCTAGAATTCCATATTCTGTGAAATTACTCTTCATAAGTGAAGGAGAAATAAAAACTTTCTCAAGCAAAAATTGAGGGAATTAGTTGCCAGTAAACTTGCCTTGAAAGAAATGTTAAAGAAAAGTTCCTTGGGAAGAAGGAAAATGATACAGGTCAGTAACTTGGATGTATATCAAGAAAGGAAGAGCACTGGAATAAGAATAAGTTAAGATAAAATGAAAACTTTTATTTTCTTATTCTTAATTTATCTAATAGATCAATTCAGATCAAACTGATCAATAGATCAAACAGATCATTTGTTTAATATAACAATTTGTAATAATATATTTGATTATGTATATATCTTTTGTATATAAATGATTGTATATGTTTGTATGCAAGTGAAATGAATGATAATAATGGTACAAGGGACAGGAGGGAGGAATTAGGACAATTTTGTTATTATAAGGTACTCACTCTACCTGTGAAGCAGTAGAGTGTTATTTAAAAGTGAACTTAAACTAGTTGTAAATGTATATTGCAAATCCTAGGGAAAACAATACAAAAAGAAATATAACTGACGGATATGCTAAGAAGGGAAAGAAAATGGAATCATGAAATGCTCAATTAAAACCACAAAATATGGAAACAGAGTGGAAGTCAAAAATGGAAACAAAAGCAAGAACAACAAATAGAACACAATAACAAATATGGTAGATATTAATCTTACTATGATGATATAATAATCATTTTGAATGTCAATGGTCAATCACCAGTTAAAAGACAGAAATTGTCAGAGTCGATCAAAAACAATACCTAACTGTGCACTATATGATGCCTGCAAGAAACTCACTTTAAAGAAACATATAGATTAAACGTAAATAAATAGAAGAAAAATATACCATGCTAACACTAATCAAAAGAAAGCAGGAATAGCTATATGAATTTCAGACAGAGCAACTTCAAAGCAAGGAAATTTAGCAAGGATAAAGATTCTGTCAAAGCATTACAGAATGACAAGGGGGATCCAATCTCAAAGAAGACAAAACAATCATTAACGTGTATGTGCTAACAACAGAGAATCAAACACCCTGAGGTAAAAACTGATAGAAGTGTAGGAAACATAGATGAATCCACTGTCATAGCAGGAAACTTCAACACGTCTCTATCAGACATGGACAGATTCAGCAGGTGGAACATCAGCCAAGGACTTAACAACTCAACAACGCCATTAATAAACTGGATATAACTGACATCTATAAACAACTTCATCCCACCGTAGTGAAATCCTGTGTCCACTAAAAATACAAAAATTAGTTGGGTGTGGCTGAGGCAGAAGAATCGCTCGAACCAGGAGGTGGAGGTTGCAGTGAGCCGAGATCATGCCACGCACTCTAGCCTGGGCGACAGAGCGAGACTGTCTCAAAACAAGCAAACAAAAATCCCAAAACACAAACAACAACAAAAGAAGTTACTGCAATGATCCAGATGGAGAAACTGAGGCACGGAAAGATGAAAAGCAGAGTTAGTAGACAGCACAGCGAGGATTTGAATCCAGATACTCTGACTCCAGCAGCCCCCTCTTGGCCACTCCACTCTGGTGTCCGGCCACCAGCAAGGACCTGGGTCTGCCCTGGGCCGAGGCGTTTGTGGTTCTCTCCCTGCAGGACGTGCAACCAAGGCCAGGGCGGCACTGGACATCGTGCACCAGGTTCGCGTGGACCCTGGGGGGTCCTTCCTGTCCTGCGAGCTGTGGCCCCGTGCGCTGCGCAAGCGGGATGTGTCTGTGTGCCCAGACGCACCCTCCTTCTACCAGCTGCAATACTGTAGGTGCAAGCTGCGCTTCAACCTGACCTCCAGTCAACACCTGCTGGTGCCCGTCTTTGTGAGTAAGACACTGAGGCTTGGCGGCCTGGGTTGCAGGCACATCTGGGCCCACACCCCCGCCTGCCATCTGCTTGGGGAGGCACAGGACCCGGAGCTCGAGGGTGGCCTAGCGGCCACCAGCGCCTGTGAGGGCCTATTGAGTGCACTGTGACATGTATACTTGGGGCAGTCTCGGGTGGTGGATGTGGAGATTTGCTCCAGCCTGGGCACGCACTTGTCTGGTGGCTTTGCCCAGTGCACTTTTCCTCTGCCAGCCTCGGTATTCACGCCTGTAAAATGGGAGCGACAATGCAGGCCTCGTTGATCTCTAGGACAGCAGTTCTCAAAGTTTAATGTGAAAGCCGGGTAGTGGTGCACCTGTAGTCCCAGTTATTTGGAAGGCTGAGGCGAAAAGGATCACTTGAGCCCAGGAGTTCAAGGAAGAACGAAAGAGAAAAGAAAAGAAAAGATAAGTTTACTATGAGCTCAAATCACCTGCAGGCCCTGTTTAAACAGAATGTTTGCAGGGTAGGTCTGGGGTGGCGCCCAAACACTTGGATTTCTGAAACCATCTCAGGTGATATTGAAGATGCAGGTCCAGAGATCCCACTTTGAAAACCTCTGTTTGACTGGACTAAGTAACTGAAAAAGCAGTTGGCTTCTCTTCCCTGCGGCATCAGTTATGACTGTCCTTCACAGGTCCCTTTAGGCTGCTCTTCTCCAGGAAAGCCACCCCTCACCCTGTAGCCATTCTGCAGGGTGTGGTGAGGAATCCCTTTGAGCCCCTCTGACGGGATCAGCGTTCCGGGAAAAGCAGGCCTCAGCTTCCTGGCTTGGTCTGGCTGAAGGGTGGTGCTGGCTACTGCCTGCAGCCCTAATGGCTCCCTGACTGGGGCTGATTAGAGCAGCTTCCACTCCAGGCAGAGCAGGGCCCCTTTCTGTTGGTGTTCAGGTGACCAGCCGCACCCTCACAGCTCTGGAGGTTGGGGGTTTGGGAGGAGTAGGGGATATGTGCACACTCTCAGCGTCCACTGTTCCCAGGAGGCCCTCAGCTTAGATTGCTCAGGCAAAAACCATGGGCTGTGGCTGCACAGGGCCTAATGACAGGGAGCCCACAACACAAGCTGCACAACATCTGGACCTTTGAAGGCTCATCTGCCCTGCACAGTATTCTCATTTATGGAGCCTGTGCTTGTCCCTTAATGTACAGTTGATGTTGTTAAGCCTGAGCAGCAGCTGTACACACAGGGCGTCATTCCCATTTCACAGATGAGGAAACAGGCTCAGAGGGGAACTTGCCCAGGGTCACCTAGTCATTCAGTGAGTGGTGGGTGGGAGGGGGGGACTCCGCATTCATACCCTGGTCTCCAGACCCAAGAGCTGATGCACTCTCCAGCCCTCCCTCCAGGCTCCCTGGTCCTGTGTGACCCAAGGGGCAGAACTGGTGTCTACAAGGGGAAGTCCGAGGCACGTAAGACCTTCTTCCCTGTTGAGCCCTGAGCTTCCTCAGGAGGTAGTGGGCATCAAAGATGCTTCCTAGGGCCCCTCCCCTCCTTGGATTCTGAATGCTGGCAGACATGTCCAAGACACTCCTGCCAGCTTCCCTTCTCTGGGCGGCCCTGGGCCCAGAGAACAGGGTGTCCTAGTGACCATAGGCATCTCCTCTGCTCGGGTGTGGGTGTAGATGCTTTGGAGTGATTCTTTCCCTTAGGGAGATAGAGGGAAGGTCAGAAGCCCTGGCCAGTTGGGAGGGAGCACAGTGCTGGAAATGGCTGGCGTGCAGAGGAGATGGAGAATAGCCTGGAGGCCTGGGCACAAGCCTCCCCACTCAGGATGGCTGTCTAGGACTCTGGAAGACAGCATTTTGTCAGATTTGGAGCCTTCTGAGCTCTGCTTTGAAGGTTTGGCTGTGTGTGAAATGGCAGAGAAGGGCTTTCCAGGTGGAGGTTACAGAGTGCGCAAAGGCCCAGCGGGAGGAAAGTGCAGAGTGTCCGTGGGCAGTCACAGGTAGTGTGGGCAGTGGGGGCTCAGCTGGGCAGGATGGGCCTCTGGGACGTGCAGGAAGAGCAACTGAGGGCCAGTCCTCCCTGTGTGACCCTGGTGCTTCTTCCCCAGGAAGGTGTGTTCCGGCTGTCCAACGAGGACTACTTCATTGAGCCCCTGGACACTGCCCCAGCCCGGCCCGGCCCAGCCACGCCCAGCCCATGTGGTGTACAAGCATCAGGCCCCAGAGAGGCTGGCACAGTGGGGTGATTCCAGTGCTCCAAGCACCTGTGGGATGCAAGGTATGCTCTTCTGCTCCCAGTTCTCGGGTGGGTGCTGGGCCTGGAGACATGACGGGGCCTTTCTAGAAGCCCCTCTTAACATCCCCATGCCCACTGCCCCTTAGACCACAGGACACAGATAGACAGACGGATACATCACCATAGCCTGTGCCCTTAATTGTGCCACAAGACTGTGTCCTCTGCTTTTCAGGCCTGCCCCAGTCAATCACCTAGACGGACCTCCCTTGCTCCATCTCACCTACCTCTCCCACCTTGGGGCTCAACCTGCCTCTGCTCCCTCCCCCCCACAGCCTATGGCACCTGACTCTGCCAGCCATTCTCCCCCCAGTGCCCAGGCCAGGTGAGCCATGCCCAGCTCCAACAGGGCCACTATCCAGGAACCTCCCTCCCCCGCGCCACCCTGTTCCCACCCTAGAATAACTAACCTCTATTACTGGGACCTGGAGTGTGGTACCCAGTGCCTCCTCTGCAGAGCAGCAGTAGTGCTGGCCAGTCCAGGTGAGGAGCTGCCTGCTAAGGGTTGCTAGGGTTTGGAGAATGCTTGGCTGGCATGCTAATCTCAACCTGCCCACAGCTCTGGTACTGCATTTGCTGGAGCACATATCCACAGAGGTATGCTTCTTGGCCTCAGTTTCCCCAGCTTCTTAGATATGCTTCCTCTTCTGATCTGGCGCAGCCTGGGTCAGGGAAGCAGGCCCAGTAGGGCCAGCTGGGCTGGGTCTTGGCCAACCTCCCCCGGCTGGGGTTTAGAGGGTGGGGTCAGCCTGTGTTGGGATTTACTAACCCCCCAGGGTGGGAAGAAGTGACACGGGGAGATAGGGGCCCAGTAGCCAGTTTTGTCAGGCCCAGGAGTTCCCCTCCCATGGACACAGTACTTTACTGTGTTTATATCCACCCTTTCATTTGCCCTTTGAGGTCCCCCTGTGAGGCAGATCAACATTCCTATTTTTAGTCAGGGAATCTCAAGATCAGAGAAGGGAAGTGACCAGGAAGAGCCACACAGCACAGGTCTGGGGCAGAGCCAGGAGGGGAATTCAGGCCCCTGGCCTCTGATCCCTGTGTGGTTCCTAGTGCCCCAGAGAACTTGCTGAGGAGAGACCCTGGAGACATGTGCCCTGGGTCAGGGTGGGCCAGAAGGATGGGGAACAGATGTTCCCTCGGGATCAGATGTTTATTTAAGACTGACTTGTTGAGAGCCATCGCTCTACCTGGGATAAAGTGATGGATGTGGAAGAGCATGATCCTGCACTTGGGGACTCTGTCTCATCGTAGCACTTCCCAAGGAATATTTCAGGGAATGTATTCCAAAGAATGCCAGTAGCGTACTATGAAAAAAGATGCTGCTGTTGAATAAGTTTGGCCACACAGGATTAAAAAAAGTAAAACAGGCCAGGCATGGTGGTGCACACCTGTTGTCCCAGCTACTTGAGGGACTAAGGTGGGAGGATTGCTTGAGCCCAGGAGGTCAAGGCTGCAGTGAGCCGGGATCATGCAACTGCACTCCGTATGGGTGACAAAGTGAGACCCTGTCTCATTAAAAAAAAAAAAAAAAGGTAAAACAGACTTCTTTACTACAGGACTTCTCAGAGCCTTCAAAATAAATAGGCGTTGAGAATCCCCAACAGAATAGGCAGGCAGCGTTCCCCAAATTTAGGAAATAAGCAGGGGCTTTGAAATAGCAAAACCTGAATTCCGAGCCCAGCTTCACCCTCTCTTTAAGCTTCAGTTACTTCATTTGTAAAATGAGGATAATTGTGCCTGCCTTAGAAGTAACAAGATTAAATGATATAATGCATGCTAAGCTCCAAGCACAGGGACTGTACATGTTAGGCTCAATCAAGGCTGGCTGCAGCTATTTTTTTGGCTGTTGCAGTGTCTGACCCACAGCCATCTTCAGGACAGCCACACCTTTCTTTACCAACGCCACCTACAGACTCCAATTATCATCATTCTCCCCATGCTAGATTCAGACCTGAGTCCTAGAACTTGAGTGGGTTTGTCCCAAAGATAGCAAGACAGGTCCCTTTTCACCCCGTTTTCTTTCTTTCTCTTTCTTTCTTTCTTTCTTTCAGATGGAGTCTCTCTCTGTTACCTGGGTCGGAGTTCAGTGGCGCGATCTTGGCTCACTGCAACCTCTGCCTCCTGGTTCAACTGATTTTCCTGCCGCAGCCTCCTGAGTAGCTGGGACTATAGGCGCATGCCACCACACTTGGCTAATTTTTTTGTATTTTTAGTAGAGATGGGGTTTCTGCATGTTGGCCAGGCTGGTTTTGAACTCCTGACCTTGTGATCTGCCCACCTTGGCCTCCCAAAGTGCCAGGATTACAGGTGTGAGCCACCGTGCCCAGCCAGTTTCACCCCATTTTCACCCCCAATTCTGTTCTTGCTCTCTGAGGTCACAAGCCCTTTTGAGGGGCTCTTGTTACACTTTCAGCTCACCGGGAGCCTGTGGTTACCTGTAACCTCCAGATCTTACCTTCACAAACACTGCACACCTTGGTGTGCTCTCCAGGCCTGCAGCAGAACAGGGCTGGGCTTCCCTGGGTGTCATTTATCCAGTTGAAACACCCTGCCCTGACCTTGGGCCATTAACCGATGCTGCTTGGTTGAGTTGATCAGCCAATTAAGACCCTGCCTCCCTCCAACATCTCCCAATGCCTGTATTGCCCCATAGCTCCTGGGAGACAGTGAGGTTATACATGCTGAGGGAAGGCCTTTGTGGTGGTACTAAGCTGTCCCTAGCCCTGACTCAGAATACAGTGTGGGTCAGTCCTCAGGCAGGCCGAGCAGACCCTCAGCGCTTCTGGTCCTCTGGAGTCACTTTGCTGGGGATGATACCGAGCTTACCTATCTGTGGTCTAGGAAAGATTTGTGGTCTGGGAAGGGGCTTTGGAGGTCTCTTGTCCTCTTCAGGTTCTGGGGCTGCTGGGTTGGGGTAGTGTGTGTGAGGTGTGGGGACACTCATGCATTGGTGTACGTGCATCACCTGTCCACTGTGCAGCCTGTGTGCACCCGTGTGAGCGTCCCTGTGTGTGAGCATGGGTATGCGTTGCCCTGGGTGGGAGGGTGGGTTGGGTGAGCATTGGCTCCTTGTATCCTTCATCCTGGTGACAGCCTGACCCCCCCGTCTCTTGAGCAGGTGGCTGGCCTGTTTTATGACCCCAGCATTGGGAACCGCATCCACATCACTACTGTGCGCCTGGTCCTTCTGGAAGATGAAGAGGTGAGCAGTCATGTAGTCCCATGATGCCCAGCAATGGCTTTGGCTGCCAGAGCCCTCCTGCACCATGACCTGTGTAGCTCTGTATAGAAGGGCACAGTGAAGGCCTCCTTGGCCTGGACCATGTCCCCTGCCAACCCCTGGTTCCTGAAGGACCCTCTCTCAGGTCCCAGGTCCCCTGCAGGAGGTTCCTACAGGAGGGGTGGTCAGGCCAGAAGCTGGACTGGTGCCTGTGGGCCTCCCACTGCCCTGCTGGGCCTCTGTCTCCTGCCTTTGTATGGAGGACAATTGGGCCTGACCTTCTTGGAACTCAGGGGAGGCATGAGCAGTCATTCTCTCTGCTCCCAGGAGGATCTAAAGACCACACACCATGCAGACAACACTCTGAAGAGCTTCTGCAAGTGGCAGAAAAGCATCAACATGAAGAGGGATGCTCACCCCCTGTACCATGACACCGCCATCCTGCTCACCAGGTACTGCCAGCTGCAGGAGGGTGGGAGCCTGCATCTCAGGGAGGTGCTTCACGGCCCTACGGGAGAAGCCCTGGTGGAGGAGGGGGCCGTGCTCTCAGGGAGCCCCAATTTTAGGAGAGTTTCCGCACCTTTGGCCCAAGGCTGGATTCTGTCTGCACTCGGGGAGGTCTTTTTATTTTGAAATAATTGTGGATTTTCATGCTGTTGTCAAAAATAATAGAGAGAGGGCCTCTATAGCCTTCGTCCATTTCCCCCAGTGGTAACGTCTTGCATGACTAGAGCACCGTATCCCAACCAGGAAACTGACACTGATACCATCCGCAGACTTCCTCAGATATCATTAGTTCCACACATACTGCCCTCTGTGTGAATGTGTGTGTATTCAGTTCTGTGCAGTTTCATCACTGTGGGTTCACCTACCCACCCCCACAGTCTAGATACAGATCTGTCTCATCAGAAGGATGTCTCGTACTACCAGTTTATAGTCACAGCCACCTTCCTCCCTCCTCCCCTAACCTCTGGCAACTGCTGATCTGTCCAGAGGCAGTTATCTTCCCTCTGCTGAACTCTAGCAGCTTCTGTCAGCACCCCTGCTGGATAGTAACCAAAATTGTTCTGTGCGGGTCTGTGCTCCCAAGGGCCAAAGAGATGCCCAGCGGATTGTGTGTGAATGAGAGCACCTGCTTCCCACGTGGCCACTGTGCTGGCCTCATGCCACAGAACGGTGGGAGGGACATCCTTTTCGTTTGGAATCAGTTCGGGGGGACCCTTCCCTGGCCTTCGCTCAGGTGGGCCTGGCACTGGGCCAGGTTAGCCTGAAGGCCGCTTCTCTGCCTGTGCAGGAAGGACCTGTGTGCAGCCATGAACCGGCCCTGTGAGACCCTGGGCCTGTCCCACGTGGCGGGCATGTGCCTGCCGCACCGCAGCTGCAGCATCAACGAGGACACAGGCCTGCCGCTGGCCTTCACTGTAGCCCACGAGCTCGGGCACAGGTACTGTGCCTGCCCCCATTGCTACACTGAGAGCTGAGCTTCACCCTCCCAGCCTGGGGGCACTGGGTATCCAGCCTGTGGGTCACAAAGTCCAGGGGAAAGGAAGCTCTCTCGAGAAGGAGCCCCAACTGTGGCCATGTGCTGTCCCTGCACTGTCCCCTCCCCACAACCAGGCTGCTTCCCTGTAAAGCAGGAGAGAGGCCTGCCTGGGCATCTCTGGGACTGGCCTGGGGGGAGTCTTATTTAAAGGGGAGTTGTGATGGGCCAGAAAGTCATCGTAGGTCTTTGGCTGTGCCTCCCCATTGCCCTTAGTACTGTATTTTTTACTCTCGATCCCTGTCCCTGTTCCTGTTGGCTCTGTGGCCTGGGCCAGTGCCTGCCCTCTCTAGGCCTCTGTGTGCTTCCCATAGATTGAGGGGTTTGGATTCAGTGACGTCCAAGGCTCCCTGCATCTGACACCGCTGCCTGAGGCTCCTGCCTTCACAGGCCTCCAGCCACCTGTGCTCGGGCTGTTGAGCTGGCGAATATGGCAGCATCTTAGATTGTCCAGCAAGCTTTCAAAGGCAGGCTCCCAGGGGGTTATGTGGTCAAAGCTGTTGGGGTCATCCATTCAGACGTCCGGGTTTCATGGGTGATGGCTGTGCCTGCAGGACCTTAAAGCTGCCTATGGCTGCAGAAAGAACAGCCTGCCGCAGTACTGCAATTTTCTGGTTGTGTTACCCTGGCTAGTTCCTTAGACTCTCTGAGCCTCCCTGGGGGTAATAATGAGAACTGAGTGAGACTGTGTTTCTGAAAGTGCTTAGCATGGCCCCTGGCACACAGCAGATGCTCAGGAAATAATTTTTCTCGTGTCCTTCCCAAGGATGGTCTCTGGAGACCTTTCTGTGACACAGCAGCTCAGATCCCCTAACTCAAGTGCACAGCCTTGGGACAAGGACCTGTGAGTGGGAACCTCTGTCAGAGTGTTCTTGAGGCCAGTGAGCTTGCAGCGGCCATCACGGGCCCCCATCTGTGCCACCTGGTTTGCCATTGCTGGCCAGCCCCCAGGCAGGGGCAGGTCTGCTCTGGGTCCCTGGCCCTCATTTCAGGCCAGAGCTGGAGCCCTTGGGGTCCTAGCTGTCATACCCTCATTTTACATTAAGGAAACTGAGGCTCAGAGAGGGGAATGTGACTTTCTGCAGCCACTGGGTGTGGCCATTGGGTGGCAGAACCAGCCCTAGAACTAGGACTGTGCACCTTGTGGGTCTCCAGGGGAGGGCAGGCTGGCAGCCTCCCGCCAGCTCACCCGCCCCTGGGGCCTGTGCTCTCACACAGTTTTGGCATTCAGCATGACGGAAGCGGCAATGACTGTGAACCCGTTGGGAAACGGCCTTTCATCATGTCTCCACAGCTCCTGTACGACGCTGCTCCCCTCACCTGGTCCCGCTGCAGCCGCCAGTACATCACCAGGTTCCTTGAGTAAGTCCTCCAGCACCGGGCCCCTACGCCTTGATCCATGAGGTCAGGGTCTACTGGGAGAGCTGCAGACAGTCACATTGGAGGGGTAGAGGGAAGCAGAGGGACAAGGTCTTGATCTGTGAGGTCAAGGTCTAATGGGGGAGATGCAGACAGTCATACTGCAGAGCCGGGGTAGAGGGAAACAGAGGGGCACCTGGCAAAGATGTGGTGCTGGCATCCCAAATGTCCTCTTCGAAGGGACACTTGAGCTTGAACTTGGAGGAGGAGCGAGAATTCACACATGTGCAGAAGGGAGAAGAATGGCGCTCCTGGTAGAGGAAGCCTGAGAAAGGCCTGCAGCCGTGAAGGAGCGGGAAAGATTTCAGGAAACGGCAGAACCCTGAGCGAGGCTATGGGAGCCAAGGCTGCATAGGAAATGAGGCTGGAGGAGGCGAGGGCCGGACACAAGGTCCAGTGAGAGACAGGAAGAAGGGGCCACTAAGGGAACTGAAATACAAAGCTTTCTCCATTTTTTCATGTTCTCTTCATTTGTTCTGGTGTTCTTGTTGTTGTTGTTTGTTTTTTGAGACAGAATCTCACTCTGTCTCCCAGGCTGAAGTGCAATGGCACAATCTGGGCTTACTGCAACCTCTGCCTCCCGGATTCAAGCGATTCTCCTGCCTCAGCCTCCTGAGTAGGTGGAACTACAGGTGTGTGCCACATTGCCTGGCTAATTTTTATATTTTTAGTAGAGACAGGTTTTTGCCATGTTGGCCAGACTGGTCTTGAACTCCTGACCTCAAGTGATCCACCCACCTCGACCTCCCAGAGTGCTGGAATTACAGGCACGAGTCACCATGCCCAGACTGTTCTGGTGGGTTTTGTTGTTTTGTTTTGTTTTTTAATTTGCTATTTAATGTTGTTCTAAGTATGAAAAAGTTTTTAATTTAAATTATTGGCATAAACTGTATCATTCATCTTTATTTTGTGCAGTGCCAGTTTTAAATGCAAATATAAGAGTATAGCTGACCCTTGAACAACTCCGGGGACAGGCACGGCTGCCCTGGGCTCTCTCCCAGGGAAAGGGCTGCTTTCCAGACCTCACCCTTCCACAGACGACCCAAGGTCTCTGCCTGGGTGGGGTCATCGGAGGCTCTGTTGTGTCAACTGTGATGTGATGCTCTCCAGCTCCTTGTCGGGCCTGGCTCCAGGGTCTGGGCTCAGGGACGGAGGCTGTGGGGTCAGAGAGCAGGGCCACATGAGGGCTTGGCAGTCCAGGAGGCCTTCTGAGGGAAGGGCCCTGGCAGCGTGTGCAGAGGGCTGGGATTTGGGGTTGGGGTTGTTTAGCCAGCTGGAGTGCCCAGGAGGTGAGATGAGAGAGGCCGGGAGGGCCTGTGCTGCTGGCTGCAGGTGGAGGATCAGCTGAACCGAGCAGGGAGGCTGGAGTTTCCTACAGTTGTAGGGCTCTGTGCCCCCTCCCACCTCTCCTCCTCTCCTGGCCCCACTGAGGCTTCTCCAACGGGTCTCACAGGCTACACCCCCTCCATCCTCCCGTCCCATCTCTAGCCGTGGGTGGGGCCTGTGCCTGGATGACCCTCCTGCCAAGGACATCATTGACTTCCCCTCGGTGCCGCCTGGCATCCTCTATGATGTGAGCCACCAGTGCCGCCTCCAGTACGGGGCCTACTCTGCCTTCTGTGAGGACATGGATGTGAGTGGGGCTGGTGTGGGTGTGGGGGTGTGGGGACCTGGCAGGAGGGCTCAGGGGACAGCTCTCACCAGCCCGTGGATGCCAGCCTGGGAGTAACGTCGCCTGGCCTGGGCTGCACCCCCGAGTGATACTGTGAGACGTCAAGTGGCCTGTGGGAGAGGCCAGGGATGGGCAGCCACAGACCCAGCTCTGAATTCTGGGTCAACCATGGACCAACTGTGACACTTCCGGCAAGTCCCTTAGCCTCTCTGGAGCTGGCTTATAAGAGGGAAAAGGGACCCCAGTGGGGAGGGTCTATTTATCCTGGAGAAGATTGCCTGAAGTGATCTTCTAACGGGAGTGTTTCCAGAGGAGGGGCTGGGCCAGGAGAGGTGGGGACAGCTGGGGACCGCTCTGAGGAGCACAGCCCTGGGCGCCCCACACCACCACATGGTCCGGGGAGGAAGGTGGGAGCAGGCACACAAGAAGGGACCTCTGGGGGTCAGTGGGCCCCTGCCATGTGGAGGGGTGCCTAGGGGACCCTTGGGGACAGGGAGGGGGCAGGGTGGGTAGTGGCGCTGGGAGGGAGTGAGGGTATGGCCCATGCCCTCCTCCTCGCAGAGTGTCTGCCACACACTCTGGTGCTCTGTGGAGACCACCTGTCACGCCAAGCTGGATGCAGCCGTGGACGGCACCTGGTGTAGGGAGAATAAGGTAGGGGATGTCCCCAGTCCCGGCGGTGGGTGTGTGAGACGCCAGACCTGCTGTAACCAGGCCCTGGGGTCAGCCCCGGCTCACAGTCTTGCTTGTGCTCCTAGCAGAGCCCCGCACTCACTGCAGCCCAAGGCCCCATCTGCAAAGTGGAGGCATTGGGGCCAGGGCTTGATTCCATGATTCCCCAGAGTGTCTTCAGCTGAGTCAGCATGCGGGCTGTTTTACTCCCTGCTCAGCTCCTCCCTGTGGCCTGGGTCACAGATGATTGTGATTATTGTGAAGGGGCCTCTCTCACCTTCCATCCTTCCCCTCTGTGCCTGTCTCAGCCTCCCCACCCACCTTGTTCTCACTAGGGTGAGGATGACTGATAAGCTGGGGGGTGGGGTGGCTCTACCTCCATCTGTCTCAGTAGTGGTATCTCAATGGGGAGTGTGTACCCGTGGGCTTCCGGCCTGAGGCGGTGGATGGTGGCTGGTCCAGCTGGAGCGCCTGGTCCATCTGCTCCCGGAGCTGTGGCGTGGGCGTACAGAGCCCCGAGCGGCAGTGCATGCAGCCTACGTGAGTGTGGGGCCCAGGGTGCCCTGGGCAATGGGACAGAGGGACCCAAGCAGTCAGCCAATTGCAGGAGCTTGGCTCTGTCCCAGCCTCTGGCTCTTAGAAGTATCCTCATAATGGTCAGTCTGAGTGTCCAGGCCACCTTGAGTCACTTTCAAGCAGTGTTCTGGGGGCTGACAGGGTCCCCACTGCTGACCCCTTTGCAGAGAGGGGGACACTGAGGTCCAGAGACTGGAGAGACTCATCAGATGCCACATGACAAAGCAGCTGCTGCCTGGAAGGAGGCAGGAGAGGGCAGTGGGGAAGAGCATGGGTTCCAGACCTTAGATGGCTCCAGGTTCAAATCCCATCTTCATCCTTTCTCTGGGCCTCATTTTCCCCACCTATATAACAGCAGTGCCCATCCAGTAAAGTTGTAGTCAAGGGCAAATGCAGTTTTTGCAGGCCAAGCCCTCAGTCTTGCAGCTTGTCTGTAGGGGGCACTCAGCAGGAGGGGCTTGGTGGCCTCAGAGACACAACAAGAGTCTGAGATGAGACTGGGGGCAGCTGGGAGGATGGGCCAGCACTGAAGGGATGGCCTGAGGTGTGTGACTTCACCTCTCTGGGCCTCTGTTTCCCCATCTAAACGGGGTGGTGTGAAGATCTGCTGAGACATAGAGGCCAGTGGTACCATAGACCTGAGGTACTACCCGGCTAATCTTCACCTCAGGAGGCCACCCGGGGCAGGCATGGGGTTCACAGCCAGCCCCACCCAGGGCCCTGTGCTTATCTAATACTGGCCTGTGGCCCTCCCTGCCTCTTGACCTCCAGGTCTGAGCTGGGTGGGGGCCAGCAACCCTGGCCTAGATGCGGAGGGTTTCAGGAGCTGTGCTTGGTCAGACCTCTCAGCTGGCTGAGGCCCTGGGCGCTTTCTTTAGACCCGGGCTGGGGTACTGCCACCAGGAGGGAGGCTGAGGATTCAAGGGCTTGTTAGGATGCTGGTATCATGGGCTGGAGACTCGGAGCAGTCCCTCCAGTCAGTGCCAGTCATGCCTGCAGCTTGTCCCAGCTTCTCAACAGCCCTCTGCAGAGGCAGCCCCAACCTCACTTTATACTGGAGGAAACTGAGGCCCACAGGGTGGCTGAAGACTTGCCCCCGATCACACAACAGGTTGGGGGCAGAGTTCAGGCTTCCTGCTGCCACCTCCCCGCAGGTCCTTACAAACAGGGAGGGTGTGTCTGGGCCAGAGGGTGGGCAGCCCAAGGGAGGAGAGCAGCGTGCACAAAGCTGGGCGGCAGGGATCTCGGGGTGTGGGTGCAGGAGGAAGCCGCTTGCTCTGGGCTGTGGCCAGGCAGTAGTATTCACCAGGCCCTGGGGCCCACCCCGCTCATCCCCACAGACCCAAATACAAAGGCAGATACTGTGTGGGTGAGCGGAAGCACTTCCGCCTCTGCAAGCTGCAGGCCTGCCCCGCTGGCCGCCCCTCCTTCCCCCACGTCCAGTGCAGCCACTTTGACGCTACGCTCTACGAGGGCCAGCTGCACACATGGGTGCCCGTGGTCAATGACGGTGAGTGCTGCCTCCCATGGAGACACTGAAGCTCAGAGGGCTGGAGGTGTGTGGGTCCAAGGTTACCCTATGATGCAAGCAGGAGGCCCAGTCTCCACCCCAAGCCTGGGCCACTCCCACTGTCCCCTGGGGCTGCTGCTCACCCCTAGCTCCCCAGTCTACAACCTTGCAGATAGCTACCAGCCCAGCCGGAGCCTCCAGCATGTTGTAGCTGCTTGGGAGCCTCTAGCCTGCTATGGATGTGTGTCACAGAGGGGTCTTCCTCTTCCTGGTGGCCTCCACACTCCTGCCCCAGCTGTTGCTGATGGCTCTTCTACTTGGGCCTCCAGTGAACCCCTGCGAGCTGCACTGCTGGCCCTCAAATAAGTACTTTGCCAAGAAGTTGTGGGACGCCGTGGTCGATGGCACCCCCTGCTACCAGGTCCAGGCCAGGTGGTACCTCTGCATCAATGGCATCTGCAAGGTGTGCCTGGTTAGGAAGAGGCTCTCCCAGCACTGGCTGCCCTCAGCCCCACTGGCGGGCCCCAGGTTCTCTCCTGGGTCCCTCCTGGTCCTCCTCAGGCCACCCTCCCCATGCTCTACCTTTGGACTTCCCAGCCCCTACCCTCTATGACCTCTAAGGCAAAGCCCCTGCTATGCCTCCTGGCACTGGGGACCCCTCCCAGTCAGGCCTCACTTCCCTGCATCTCCTTGGATGCCTGCACCAGCACCACCCCAAACAGGAAGCTGGAGCCCAGGCAGTGACTTGACCTCTTGCTGGCTGGCTGACCCCAGGCAGTGGTTTGCTCCCTGATAGAAGGGGTTAAATGAGGTGGCACAGGTGACATGAAGGGCTCTGAGCCCCGAAGAGTAGTACTCAGTATTTGGTAACAATTTCTATTCTTATTTTTAATAACAATGATGGCCTCTCCTCTTTGCCCATGTCCCTAGCCACCTACTTGTCCCTGCTTCTTGCCCTCTAAGCCACTGGTGTATCAAGGCCTGGGCTCCGAGGAGGACCAGCAGGGAGGTGCCAACCCCCAATGCCTTCCCTGCATGTGCTGGTCAGGAGTGCATCAGATCCCCTGCTTGCCCGCAGCCTTTGCAGAACTCTTCCCTTCTCTTGTCTCGTGATGCTCACGACATGCCTTTAAGGGAGGGGTGGATCTCCCCATCTCACATCTGAGGAAACTGAGGCTCAGGGAGGTAGAGAAGTTCACCTGAGTCAGAGGCACAGCTGGGGTGGGGCAGGGCCAGAGAGAGGCCTCCCGACCCCCACTCCCAGCTTTCTCCTCCTGACCCTGGCTGGCCCCCAGGACTGGGACCACAGAGGGCTGACCACCAGCACCAGGGGCCTCCCCTCCTTGTGTGTTGCAGAACGTGGGCTGTGACTTCAAGATTGACTCCGGTGCTATGGAGGATCTCTGTGGCATGTGTCACGGCAATGACTCCACCTGCCACACTGTGAGTGGGACCTTTGAGGAGGCCGAGCGCCTGGGTATGGGGTGGGACCGCTATTGGGGAGGGGTGTGCTCTTCACCTGGTGGCCCCTTCCCCATCTCCCCTGGGCCCCTGTCCTTCGTCTTGTGGTCCCCACCCAGCCTAGAGATGGCTAAGCAGGGAAGCCTTGCTGGGGTGGAATTCTTGCAGGAGTCAGGGGACCCCTGGCCCACATGCAGAGACCTGTCCCCACGGGGAGTCCTCCGGTCCCAGAGACCCCAGGCAGGGCCAGCTCGGCTTGCGTGTGGCCCCTGGGCCTTTCAAAGAATGGTAGTCTCCTCCTGAAGCTTCTGAGATGCCCAACTCCGTGCCCTCACCTCTGGTCTGTTTTGCACACGTTGCTCAAGTACTGACTGTGTGCTAGGTGATGGGAACATGCAGGTGAAGTGCTCAGTCCTGCAAGGGGACAGAACCTTCTGGTGTGACCAGTGCAGTAGACGTAGGCCCAGAGGGCTGTGGGAGCACCAAGGAAGAAGGTCCTGGCCTGGGGAAGTCAGGGAAGGTTTCCCGTAGGAGGTGGAAGTTGAGCTGAATCATAAAACTCAGAAGAGATGGAAGGGGCCTTCCAAATGGAGGAAAGAGCTTGTACCAGACCCTGGAGGCAAGAAGAGAAGGCAGGACCAGCTATGGGGCCTTGAATGTCAGGCTGAGAAGCTTAGACTTCATCCCGGAGAGCAGTGCACTGTGTTGGATAAAGCACTGGCCCTGGAGGCTGCTCATATCCCAGCAGGACGCTCATGCACGTTACTATCCCTGTCTGCCTCACTCTGCTCATCTGTAAAATGGGGATAACAATAGTACCTAGGCTATAGGGCCATTACCCATGAGCTTACACATGTGAAGTGCTGAGAGTAGTGCCTGGCATGTGACGGAAGGGAATGAATAAAAGCAGGCCGCATGGGGATGAGGAGGGTGTCCCAGGAGAAAGGCCTCAACACTTTGGTTTTTTTAGAAAGAGAATTAGTGTAAGGGATGGATCCAGCCTTGTGATGAGACCAGCTTAGGTCCCCAAGTGAGGGGTGATGGGGCATGGCCACGGGGTCAGGATTTGTGGCACCTCTGTGAGGTTTTGGTGGTCTATGACAGATCTGAGCAATTTGGGGAGCTCAGACTTTAAAGCTAATGGTGAAATCTTTGGCATCAGCAGGTGGAGGCAAGTGGGGAGAGACGTGAGGGAAGTGGGTGGGGATAAGCAACCTTTTCACCCTGGGCACAACCTACCCACAACCCTTGGCTGACAGAGTATGTGGACGTGGGGCTGATCCCAGCCGGCGCATGCGAGATCTACATCCAGGAGGTGGCCGAGGCTGCCAGCTTCCTGGCACTGCAGAGCGAGGACCCAGAGAAGTACTTCTTCAGTGATGGCTGGTCTATCCAGTGGAACGGGGACTACGAGGTGGCAGGGATCACCTTCACATATGCACGCAGGGGCAACTGGGAGAACCTCACATCCCCGGATCCCACCAACGAGCCTGTCTGGATCCAGGTGTCTGCCTCCCAAGGCTCAGGTGGGGGGAGCAGAGGCGGAGTCCTCAGGCCCAACACCCCTCATGGCAGGTCTCATCCTGGAGGCGTGAGCCCTGGGTCAGTCACACAGCTTGGCTCTGAGCGAGGCCCTCCTGCTGTGGCCTCTACCTCGATTTTCTCATCTTTAAAATGGCCCAATCATGTAGCTGCAGTTCACAGAGGTGGCTGGGGTCGGCTCCTTTAGGACTGGGTGGATGGAGAAGACACCTCGTGCTCACAGGCTCCTGCCTGCCCACCCAGCTGCTGTTCCAGGAGAGCAACCCCAGGGTGCGCTACGAGTACACCATCCACAGGGAGGCAGGTGGCCATGGTGAGGTCCTGCCACCCGAGTTCTCCTGGCACTATGGGCCCTGGACCAAGTGCACAGTCACCTGCGGCAGAGGTGAGAAGTGGGGCAGGCACAGCCCCGCCAGCAGGGTCTTCATCTCTGGACAGGGATGCTGGCTTCAGCTTCTAGCTCACTAATGGGCCACCACGGGTTTGGAAGTTGGCTTCTCTGAGCCTCAGTTCCCCATCTGTGAGATGAGGCTGGCAACTGCCCCATGTCACAGGCCCACTGGGAGGGTAAATGGATGAGGCAGGTGGGTGCTGGCTCGCGGCGCGTGCTCAGTGTGATGACAAAACGTGCTCATTATGATGACAAAACGAAAATGGAGAACTGGACAGATACCTTCCAAAGCTAGGAAACCCATGTTATCTAATACAGCTGTATTTTATTTTATTTTATTATTTATTTCACTTGAGATGGAGTCTCACTCTGCCGCCCAGACTGGAGTGCAATGGTGCGATCTTGGCTCCACCTCCCAGGTTCCAGTGATTCTCCTGCCTCAACCTCCTGAGTAGCTGGGATTTACAGGCACGTGCAACCATGCCCGGCTAATTTTTCATTATTAGTAGAGATGGGGTTTCACCATGTTGACTAGGGTGGTCTCGAACTCCTGACCTCAGGTGATTCGTCCACCTCGGCTGCCCATAGTGCTGGGATTACAGGCGTGAACCACTGCGCCTGGCCTAACACAGGTGTCTTTAATTGGATAAACGTGAAAACCAACACATATATTTGCAGCACTAGACATTCGGGGAATTGTCTTTCAGCAAATTGGCTGCTTCGCAGGTGGACTACTTGGGAGTGTCTGCAGAGGCAAGTGCCCCATGGTGCCTGGAACAGACAAGGATTCTTTGTCTCAGGCAGGAAGTCCCAGGTGCACAGTCCAAGCTGGTGGGATCTGGAGCTGATTGGCCCTCAGCCACACCATCCTTGCTACAGCAGCCTCCCCTCACTCCTCTTGTCACAGATGATGTCCTCCCTTCCAGGGCTCTTATCCTGTACTGGGCAGGAAGAAGGAGAGGGGAAAGGGCTGACTCCCAGCGAGGGACTTGTGCCTTTTTCTGCCCAGCCAGGACTGTGTCCCAAACCCCGCTAGTTGCAAGGGAGCGGCAGTGGGTTCTGTTTTCAGCAGGTCTCATTGCTCCTTGAACTAAATCAGAATCTGTTGGTGAGGAAAGAGGGGGATGGGTGTGGAACTGGCAGCTCAGGGGAGGGATAACTTACACTCTGGACCACAGGGTGGGGGTGGAGCCGAGAAGGCAGAGCCACCTGCAGAGGGGGTTCTGTGGCTGGGCCTCAACAGGCAGTATGGGAGTAAGTGTCTGAGGTGAGGAGCATGGCCATGCAAAGGCCCCAGGATGGGCAGTGGCGGCGAGTGTGAAGGACAGGAGCAGTGCCAAGGTTGGTGCAGGGGTGGAGAACAGGGGCTGCCCCTTATTGCCCAGTTTCTTTTCCAGATATTCTCTGAGCCATTGGGAAGGGTATGGACAGTGGGACGGCCTTGACGCCATAACTGGGTTTGCATGCTAGCAGCAGATGGCATGGATCGAGCTATTAGGATGTGCAGGGCACAGGCCGAGCCTGCACATGCAAGAACACACGCAGTCCTCTCTCCAGGGCTTGGAGGAGGCAGGATTGTTGCTCCCATTTCCCAGAGGAGGATGCTGAGGTTCAGAGAGGCCAAATGAGCTGCCCAGGCATCTCAGCTAGGAAGCAGAGGGTCTGGGCACCCAACCCACTAAACCTCCACACTCTGCCACCCCTCCAGGGACAGTCAGAGGGGAGGCTACATAGGAGAGGGTGAGTGAGGACAGCAAGGAGGCGATGGTGGAGGTCTGCCTTCATCCTGACATGGGGAGTAAGGCGCTGGGAGAATCTAGCAGAAAGGGTGTCTTTGGGTCTTGGGCAGTGGGCACCTGGGTGCCAGTCCCAGGCTGAGCCCCATGGCCCCTAGGTGTGCAGAGGCAGAATGGATACTGCTCGGAACAGCAAGCAGGGCCCGTGGACGAGGAGAACTGTGCTCCCCTGGGCCAACCCGATGACTGCCAGAGGAAGTGCAGTAGCAGCCCTGCCTTGCCAGGTGAGCCCGCCTCCACTCCGCCACGAACTCCCCACCCCTGCCACAGGCCCCTACATCTGGGTCCCCAGGGGCCCTGGGGAGGAGCAGAGGGAGCCAGGCTTTCATTCTTTTCCCAAGGCTGAAGCACCAGCCCCCAGTCCCCGTCACCCCAGCCTGGGCCAGCCTGGACACCTGTGGTCCTCCTCTTTGGGCCCCTGGATGTGGAAATAGGCCTCAGGTCACACTAAGTTTCCCTGAGGGGAGGGTGGCAGGAGCAGAGGGGCTGTGCCATGTTACCAGGCTTTGAGGGCAGGACACTTACCTGGGCTTGGAGCTCTGAAGAATCATCCACTGGCCTCAGCCCCAGCTCTGCCCAAACCCTGAGGGCCTGGAAGCCCAGCCTGGCCCTCCCTGCTGGTGAGCCTGCTGATGCCACGGTGATGCCACCCATGTGCCCTCACCAGGTGATGGGCAGGTGAGTGGCAGCTGTGCTCCAGCTCCTGTGGGCCTAGGGGCCTCTCCTGCCGGCCATGCTCTGCATCCCAGCATGGGGCTGGATGAGCAGAGCGCCCTGGAGCCACCCGCCTGTGAACACCTTCCCTGGACCCCTACTGAAACCCATTGAAACTGCCATGTGCCCTGTCCAGCCACCTGGGCTGTGGGGAACTGGTCTTAGGTGAGTGTGGGATGGGAGGGGGCCCGCCTCCAGCTCCACCCTTGGTCTTTGGCTACAGGTAGGCAGACAGCCTTCCTGGAGCCCTCGTGGGTAGGAGGGAGCCTGGGCATTCCAGAGTCCAGCCCCTGACTCTAAAGCCTCAGGGATCAGGAAGCCCCTAGCAACCATGTCCACAGCCATAGCCTTGAGCTGGGCAGGACCAGAGAGGGCTGTCTGGGGTCTCTGCCACTCTGACATAGGGCAGTGGACAGGTTACCCAGCCATGCCCCAGCGTCCCCTGGCAGCCTGCCTCCCAGCCTAAGCCCCTCACCCTGGCTTCCCTTACAGTGCTCAGTGACATGTGGGGAGGGCACTCAGCACTGAAATGTCCTCTGCACCAGTGATACTGGTGTCCCCTATAACGAGGCCCAGCAGCCAGCCAGCGAAGTCACCTGCTCTCTGCCACACTGTCGGTGGCCCCTGGACACACTGTGCCCTGAAGTCTCAAGACAGCTGCTCCTCCAGCCATGAGCTCTTCAATGAGGCTGACTTCATCCTGCGCCACCTGGCCCCAGGCCATTCACCTGCCTCATGACTCAAGCCAGCCACCATGGGCAACGGCATTGAGGAGGAGGCCCTAGAGCTGGACATGCAGGGGCCCGTGTTTGTGGATAACTTCTACTATGACTACAATTTCATCAACTTCCACAAGGATCTGTCCTATGGGCCCTTTGAGGAGCCCGATCTAGACCTGGAGGGGACAGATGATCAGACTTCCTGACCAGACAGCCGTCCTGCTGTGCCTTCCATGCGTAGCCCTGTGCCTGCCACAGAGCCTCCTGCAGCCAAGCAGGAGGGGCACCGGGATCTTGGTCCCCTAGGCCTTGACTCAGCCACACTGGCTGCTCCCTACCCCCACCCTCAGAGCAGACCCCTGGGAACCCTTTGATCAATTTCCTGCCTGAGGAAGATGCCCCCAGGGGTGCCCCAGATCTTGAGTTCCTCAGCCTGCCCTGCAGGTGTGAAGTTTGAGGCAGGAATGATGAGCTTGGGGGGATAAGGGAGCCCAGCAAAGGCCAGCGGCAGAAGCGGGTGGAGGAAGGGCCTCAGATGGGCAGGACAGCTTCTGCTGGGCCTGTTTGGAACTCAGGGGTTCAGAAATCTCAGATTTGGGCCCTGAGCTGGGTCCTGGAGTCAGCTGGGCCAGCATTTGAGTCTTTGTCCCACTGGCTGCTGAGTGACTCTGGGCAGTTTCTTTGCTTTGCTGGGACACTGTTTTCTCATCTGCAAAACTGGGACAGCTTGGGAGAGGAGGGTTGGGAGGATTAAATGAAGGAACTCAATGAAGCACAGGGCCAGGCACAGCATGACACTGGCACAGACTCAGTTTAGGGTTTTCAGACGCGCACCTAATAACAACAAAGCCTGATGGGCTGGGCCCCGGCTGTGAAACCTTTCTCCTCCTCTCCTGCCCATGGGCTGCTGCAGGTCCTCTGCCCTGTCTCTCAGGCAGAGTGTTGTCTTGCCCATATCTCTGCCCACTGCTGCGTCAGGGCTCCATCCCGGGGCCCCTGCCCAGGCCTCTCAGGTGTGTCCCGTGTGAGGGGCTCACTGCCCTGCAGCCCCGAGGGCTGTCCCACTGTTCTCATGCCCCTCCCCTCTGCAGGAGCCGATTCCACAAGTGAGAGTGGGGTTCCAGCACCAAGTGGGCTCTAGGAGTGGGACCAGGTCCTCCAGGAGGCACTGAGGGGGTGGCTGGGAGCAAGGGCAGGCCTGTCAGGCACAGGGCGCAGGGATGGTTTCTCAGAGGCCCCCACTGCTAGGGCTGGCCCAGGAGACACACATTCCTTCCCTGTGTTCCACAGTGTTGTGTGACTGACTCCCTGTGGCGGTGGTGTCCAGTGGCACCTGGTCAAGTGTGTCAACACCCAGATGGGGCTGCCCGAGAAAGACAGCGACCAGCGTGGCTACGAGGCCTGGCCTGAGAGCTCCCAGACGTGTGGCACCGAGGATTGTGAGCCTGTCGAGCATCACCGTGAGTCCCCTGACTCCAGGCTCTCTGCTGAAGTGAGGTGGGGTGGGGAGGGTGATGGGGATATGGGGTCGTCAAACCATTGCATCCACGGCACCGGCTGGCTCCATCTGTAGTCTGGGCTCAGGAGCCATGTGGCCACTGAAAATCCTGATGCCACAGGATGCCATGCTGGAGGCTGGGCTGTGCTGGGAGTCAGTCAAGGGGAGTCCCAGTCACACAACATCCCGCAGGCAGCTGTCTGACCTCGGGGGAGTAGAGGGAGCAGCCCTGGCCCCTGATTTGCTGTGTGAACCTGGGTAAGCTCTTTCCCCTCTGGGTCTCAGTCTTCCCATAGTGAGACCAGGGATGTCCCTGAGGCTGTGTGAAAACTGGGCCTGGGTGAGTCCCTGTCCCCAGCCCTGGCCTGTCCATTCCCCAGCCAGAGGACTGCCTAGAGTGAGCAATGGAGCCACAGGAAGGGCCTCCCTTCCAGGGTCCTGATAATCCAAGTGGTGGGGGGTTTACTGGCCAGCTGGGTCCTGGTGGAAGGGCCTGAGCTAGAGGTGGTTCTGGATACCCCACCACTCCCCCCACCTCCAGCACACACACACACACACACACACGCACGCACCCACCCACCCACACACACACACTCACACACTTCCTTCCTGAGTCCCAGCCGCTCTCAGCAGTGCTGATGGCAGGAAACAGGGTGGCCCTGGAGTCTCACCTAGGCTCCCCTCACCAGCTGAGTGGCTTTGGGCTCCATTTCCCTCTCAGGGCCTTCATGTGCTGAATAAAGGGGCCACAAAGCCCCATCCTTCCATAAATGAGGTCTGGGCATGCAGGGCCCAGCACTGTGTAGGCTCAGGAAAGGCGACTTTTTCCTCTTCCCGAAAGCCACTGTCATCCCTAATTACAAGGTCAGGGAGAGGGCCTGGGACCCCCTGCCAATCTAAGGAATCCAGAAGCTGTGGCGTGAGGAGCTGCGGCCCCTGTGCTGTTGGCTTTCTGCTCTCTGCCCCTAGGGCAGAGGCCTCAGTCAGGGCACTCAAGCTGGCATTCGGGGCCCCCTGCAATCTCCCCAGTCTGCCTTCTCCCCTTGTCCAATGCAGACTTCTCTACCTGTGCTGGCTCCTGGGCAGTCCTTATGCGGGCTCAGAGTGGCCCCTGCCATGCCTCATTACCCTGCCTCTGGCAAGGGTGGCCTTCCTGCCTCAAACTCCATTACCTCAAGGGCCAATGGCAGTGCCCCCACCCTGTCCCGCCTGCCTTCAGCATGCACCCAGCCAGCATCTCAGAGCACTCCTGTGTGTCGCCTAAGCTGGGTGCTGGCACCATGTCTCTTACCTTCAGGGCTAGGGTGGTGGGGTGGTTATGATCCCAGGGGATGAAGATCAGATGGGGCAGAGAACAGGAACTGAGGCACCTGGGGGCCTAGAACCAAGGACGGATGGCCCAGGAGGCTCTGGGCTTGCAAGGTCTCCCAGGGGTGGGTGTGAGTGGGCTACAGGGAGTGGGCTATGGGTGCTGGTTAGGTGGCTGAACTAGAAGCTGTCCTAAGTGAGGAGTTTTCTGCCACCAGTGAACAGTGGAGGGGCGGCTGGGAACGTGTCTTGGACTTTGAGACCCGGAATTCCCAGGATGTCCTGCTGGTCTGTGGGACAGTTGGCAGGACATGTGGAAAGCCGGGAAACTCCAGAGTGTGTGGTCGCTGCAGTGACACAGTGTGGCCACATCCATTTGCTGTGGAGGTAGGGTTGACAGAGGAGGGAGCCAAGCCCAATAGGTGAAGCAGCTTGTCTGAAGTCACCCTGGGCGACCAAGATGCAAGCCTGCAAATGTGCGCTTTGGAGCTCTGCCTGGAGCTTTGGTGGAGGAGCCTGCCTGCTGCCTCGTGCCCTCTGCTGGGCCTGGGGGATGTCTGCTGCCCTCCTGCTCCTCCTCCCCAGGGAGGTCTGCTGGAGTAAGCAGGGCCCGGGCAGCAGTTGGGGGCTGTCAGCAGTGGCAGTGGCATCAGGAGCAAGGCCAGGAGGCTGGAAACAAGCCACTTCCCAGAATAGCTCTGATAACCTGGGGCAGGAGGGCCCAGCCAAGCCTCAGCCCTGACGAGCACAGCCTGCAGCCGGCCTCCCTCCCCAGTGGGCCTGGGCTCAGTCCCTGGTTTCCGCTGACAGCCTGTAAGGCCCACTCTCTCTAGGCTTCATGGCCCACCTGAGAAGTGGGAGGCTGGTCTGGGAGATGGGACCCTGTGACCCAGAACCAGAGGCTGAGTACAGCCCCTGTGGCTGGAAGTGGTCACGGAGGCCTGGCAGAACAGATGCACTGGGGCAGGGGGCAGTGGGGGGAGTTGGGGGCAGAGGCCGCTGCAGGCGGCGTGGCTTTTCACCTGCTCCTCTGGGGCAGATCTGCAGGGGGCAGAGCAGCAATCGGGTACGTGAGAGCATGGCATCTGGTGAGGCACAGAATGCCTTGGAAGCTGGGGGGCTGCTGCCCAGGGAGGCCTGTCTGCAGAGGGTGGGGTGCTGGGGGCAGGAAGGTCTTCTGGGCAGGGGCACAGCTTGGCCCTTACTTGCTGCCTGCCTCCAGCTCAGGCTCCCAGCCTACCCTGAGGCCCTACTCTGTGGTCCTCCGAGACCTGTTCCACAGGGATTGAGCCCACCTTGTCACTTGCAGGGACTGCCCCTTGGAGTGGTGGGGACTGGGGCCCCCGGGGGCACCTCCCTGGCCCTGTCTGTTCTATCTGTTGACTCTTCTGGAAAAAGCGGGCAGAGAGGGGAAGAGCAGGGTGGCCAGCTGTGCCCTACTTGTCCCCACGTGTCCCTTCATCTCTGTGCCCAGAGATAGAGCTGGGCTAATTGCCACTGCCTCGGGGTGGCCCCTTTCCCACCACCAGCCCCAGCAACAGGTTCCTACCATGCTGATCGATGGTCCAGCACCTGGCACCTGCCTACCCACAGCCCCTTCCCCTCCCATAAAATCTAGTCCCATGGAGCCAGACAGTGGTGCCCACAGCAGGGAAGAGAGGGGCGTGAAGGTGCTTTGAAAAGGGTCCTGTCCTGGCCAGGGGCGGGAGGCTGGGGAAGGGGCAGACACTGTCCTCCCAGGCCCAGGCCCAGCCCTGGATCCAACCCTGCCCTCTGTCTGTGAGCCTTGGACTCAGCCGTTGACAATTTCCTCCTCAGCCCTCCCCTTGGAAGGTGTTACACCCCTTCTCCAGGTAGGGACACTAAGGTTCAGAGAGGTTGCCCTGCAGCCTACAGTGGTCACCTCCCACATTCTGTTCTCCAGCATATGACATCCCTAGACAAAAGGGGAGTGTGGCCCTGGAGCCTGCAAGTGGCAGCCACGCACACTCAGGGCTGGGTGTATGCTGAGGATGGAGTGGACACCACTGAAAATCACTCCTGACTGGGCACAGCGGCTCCCAGCACTTTGGGAGCCTGAGGCAGGCAGATCACCTGAGATCAGGAGTTTTAAACCAGCCTGGCCAATGTGGTGAAACCCCGTCTCTACTAAAAATACAAAAATTAGCCAGTTGCGGTGGTGGGCGCCTATAATCCCAGCTACTTGGGAGGCTGAGGAAGGAGATTCACTTGAACCTGAGAGGCAGAGGTTGCAGTGAGTTGAGATTGGACCTTTGCACTCCAGCCTGGGCAATAGAGCAAGACTGCATCTCAAAAAAAAAAAAAAAAAATTACTCCTTAAGGACTGAGACCAAGAAACAGTATCAGAGGCTGAACACTTTTGTGATGAATGTCTGTCCCAGGACTTGGAAGGGAGGGAGGGAGCGCAGCCAGGGCGGCTGCCTGAAGATGCCTGTCCTGCTGCTCCCCAACTCAACATGCTCAACTCATTTCACACCAACACGCCCCATCCTCAGAGGAGGAGCCCAAGGCTCTGAGAAGAAGTAACTGGCCCAAGGGCACATGTCCTGTTGACCCAGGCCCATCCTAAGCTCTGACTGCCCACCTCCAAGTTCCAGGACACCTTGAGCAGGTGGAAGAGGGAGAGGACCCCAAGCAGGCCGCAGCTGTGGCTTTGCACAGAGAGGGCAGCCTGCCAGAGATCATGCAGGAAAGCAAGTTGCTGGGCAAGCTAGCATGAGTCCCAGCCCTGCTGTGCTGCCCGAGGGTGGAGGAGTGTCAGGCGTGCTTCCTGTCTGTCTACAGCAGCCCGGCTGGCCCAAAGAGACCCTGGGGACCCACTCTCTAAGTCATGGCTTCCCAGGCCTTAGTCAAAACTGCCCGTGGTGGCAGCCCCTTCCAAGGGGTGGGGAGCAGGGCCTGCTGACTTGCTCCTGACCCACACACTGAGCCAGTCCCTGTCGCAACTCTGCCGCCACTGCTGTGCTGTGTGACTTCAGGAACCCCCAGCCTTGCTGAATCCATGTCCCCAGAAGAGAAAAGCCTGCCAGGCCTTGGCCTGCCCTGTCTGGGAATCCGTGCTGGAGCCACCCAAAACATCCTTATGGGAAGACATTTGATCTTCATCATTCTTGGGTGTTTTCCACTGGGCTTGTCCCCAGTGGCAGCTGGGCCTGAGCTGTCAGCCCAGGCAGGAGACAAACAAGCCTGTGACTCAGGAAGGGCATGGCACAGCTGGTGGAAGGAGATGTGCCTGTTCTTTGTGGCTGGGTGGCGGTTTATCGGGACATAGGGAGTCTCCAGCTCCTGGCTTTCCCATCTCAGTGCCCCCAGCCCACACCTGCAGCTTGGCCATGGTTCTTGGGGCCTCCCAAGGCTGCCCCTGCTGGCAAAGGCATCCTGACGCACCCACCCCAGGGCAAACCAAGGGCAGGGACACCCAGAAATGCCATGCTGGAAGGTCAGAGAGCCCCTCCTCGCCCCCCAACACCAATAAGTCCTTGCCCACCCTCCAAGACCTTGGGGTGAGCCTCATCACTAGTGACTATAACGGAATTTCAGTGCAGAATATCATACAAATTAGTTTATTTCTTCCTTAGTATTACAGTTCCACAATGTAACTGGAAGTTCAGCACAGGAGCTGCTGTGACATAAAAAGAGAGAGTCACCTGGTGCCTCCTGCAGTCCTCCAGTCGCCCAGCAGCAGTGGGATGCTTAGTGGCACACACTAGGTCTCTGTATGGCCTCCCACCTGCAAGGACTTCCCCGGGCAGGCCCAGCTGCCCAGAAGCCCCGGAACACACAGGAAGACAACACTATAGAATGGCGGGTGGGAATCTGTGCAATACCAACATGTAGTTAGAAAACCCAACCGAGGATCTGTCTAGAATACTTCCTATATCAATATACCGTAGTTGGAACCAGAACCGTCTCCAGCCATCAGCAGTCTTGGTGGCTACTGTACAGCTGTCAGCATGACTACAGGCAGCGCCTGGAGCTACCTGGGGTAAGAAGTGGGCCCGGACATCACATCAGCGAGTCAGTGAGAGTCAGGGCCTGAGGGAAGAGCAACTCAGAGGCTCAGGCTGGCACAGATACAAGGGAGTCACACACATAACATAAGAACTTGTTATATAAAATAGATATGTGGAATCTAGAAACACCTTGAGAAAATAGCCTATAAAAATATAAACTGTAGTGAAAGCACACAAAAGTATTAACAGAGGTTCAACCCATAAAAATACCCATCCATATAAAAGTTGGCAATTCCCAGCAGGTGTGGGGAGGGAGCTCCCCTCGGTCCTGGTGCGTGTATTTGGACAGGCCTTTGGGTTTCCCAGCTGGCAAAGTCCCCCTTGCAGTGGCCATGGGCTGGGTGTTGGGGTGAAGGTTCTGAGGAGGAACAGCAGTGTGGGGCAGCCCCTGCCAGAAGGGCCCCCTGCCATGGCAGCCAGTGGA